>NW_027481856.1:0-181801 GCF_965637985.1 Blastobotrys vanleenenianus
TGTAACCTACCAATGGTTATGGTCGTGGTAGTAACTCCAGTATCTCCGGGTTCCTGGTTTGTCTCATCATGATAAGCTGAGACATGTGAAGTCGATACACATTGTCCCTTTGACTTCCAACAAAAGGGGCATGCTATAGCAACAGTTATTACAGTATCAATTGTCCATGCTATCCCCATTGCAATGCATAATGGGCCAATTATGGCTTGTTATTTGTAACGGTTTAGCAAGTCTCTAATAATAAAGATCTGTTAGCTATTCTCAATTGTCCCCAATTGTAGCTGTCACTAGATCTATATGTATCGCTTTAGTAATTATTCTCCTCATCACTCATCGCTTGACTTACCTTATTCTAATAAAGCGTGGATGAAGAGAAAAGTCTTTTCCCGCACATCTTCCTTTTCATAGTGCGTGCAGAAGTTCCCATGCTCGCGCAGGTTTCTGTGACCCATGTGTTGAGGGAGATCTGGTTCAACTTCTGGCTCACCGACTACCTTCACAACATGGCTTTAATTGAAATTAATAATGCGAAATTTAATGCGCAATTAGACACACATGTTTCATAGATACTGCATAAAAATGCATGGCAGCTACGTAACTATAGTGTACAATTGCACGTGCCTGAATGCATTCACACTGGATCGATTAATTTCAATTGTCATGAAAACTCAATTATCTCGGCTTTGAACTCCCAACGTTCCATTTTAAGTGCGGCTTAAGCCGCATGAGCCGCACAATTATGCAGTTCTTGCATTGCATGTTTCATAGATAATGCACGGAAATGCATGGCAAAAATGAAGCTACAACACTCGCTGTTCCCGCGTTGTCTCCAACCGCGGTACTTGGACAAGCTCTCAGATGCTTAACTGCTGCCGATCGAACGAGAGACGGTGTTGCCATCTGGATATGGTCGTAGCTAACAGCCCAACGGGGGGCTCGAACCCCCAACCTTGTGATGACTTTTATCTCCGAAGAGCTTTAAGAGTCACACGCTCTACCGATTGAGCTAGCCGGGCTTATTGATGACGTCACTTAATCAACTCGATGTCATTGCTAATTTTATGATTACGTAATATATTAGTAATCGCTGCTAACAAAATGCTAAATTATTATGTAATAAATCCCATTCATGATAAGTAAGTCATGCTTTATAAATTAAAATTAAAACGGTTATGCAGATGTCGCCATAACTGCATTGAAGGGCGTATTTTTAGCCTAGGCTGTTGTAGCTGCGCTGTCAAGTTAGGTTATGTAGCATTGTGGTGCCATAATCTCTAGAAAGTCACTTCCGTATCAGAGGAGTCCGACAGTATATCTCATTTGCGCCATGGGGATTAGACACCACCAGTGCTAGGTTATTACTTTCTGTGATGCCTTTGAAACTCATAGAAAAGGCACTGGGCAAAGACTCGCAAAAGTGTTACCAATTCGGACGTATTCACGGTTGATTATGACATATTATTGGTAGCTTACCTCCTTCAAAGAAGCCAGCTCTCCGCGTGCGTTTCTATAAAACAGTAGCCAAAATTCTAACTTACAGTTCGTCCACGTTTCAAAGACTTGTGCAATTGCTCGCCCCTAGCTTAACTTCATCTATTGAATAGATTTATATGGGTAATGTTATGAGGAATACACTGTATGGACAAATTTATCGCAATGATAAATTGACTAATTCCTCCGCGAAGCGGGAGACGTCCCCAGTGTACATGCAAAGTATACTGAAGACTGCCAGTAAGGAGATTTCAAAAAAAATCTTGCCGGGTCCTTTCGCTGTTATTTACTCTGTGGGAAAAGTGGGCAGCTTTTTTCGGGCAGGTTTTTTCCCTGGGCAACTCTTTTGCTGGGCAAATTGACTACAGCTGTGCAGGAGTGCAGCAATGTGGGGCTACGGACTTCGATGTTGATAGCGAAAGAAATTGTGGATTTACAGGCTTGGCGAGCATGTACATGAATGCGTCCTGTTTCAGTAATACTACGTAGTCCAGTCCCTTGTAACCTAACATGGGACCACTGGTATTTAGGCACTATCTTGACGCATTAATGACAATTTATCTCTACTTCCAAGGTGAATTTCTTAGGTAGGAGAAATTTTGTATTGTAGTGAACTAACAGCTTTTGGATTGCCGGGTTTCGTTACCCGGGAGTTCAAGACACTGGCTACAGGTTGATATATTACACCTCCACTTGGTCAGTCAATTGATAGTACATATGTCAAAAAATTCTTTCATGCTATGTAGTGAATAGATAAGTGTTATACACACTTTTCTTCTCCATATATATTTTGGTATGTCACCACTGGAAATGAATGTTCCTTAGACAATCTTAAACAGTCGGATGCGATCTCACACTGAACCAGCCAAATCTCCAGCAACATCCATCTCTCAATAAACGACATATATAAACCGCCTCCACTTGAAGCATATATCTTTGGTTGATTTCTAGAAAATCCATAGACATAATCAAAGGCATCACCCTCTCTCGCCATCCCACCCAAGTTATTTAGTACTATTCGTAGCTCAATTACCTGCATGTAACGCAAGACAAGGTCAGACCGTTGCAGACAGGCCCAGTTTTGCCCATAAAATTTAATATGCCCTAGAGAACGGGAAAAAATATCAATATAATATCGCTTAACCTACTCAAGGCCCTAAAATCCGTAACTTACAGTTCCATTATTGTATACCATCAAAGCAACTGCTATTTAGCAGTTATACCACTCGCCAATCTCCATCCAAGGATCAAACACCCGCTGCGGGGCGCCCGCAAATACCCCACCCCAATATTGTGCTCATATGCAGAAAGCACATTAAGCAGCAATCGCCATATAAAACGCACCAAATCACCTCTATCATTGCCTAAAGACTGACGAAACGAAAAAAAGAGTACAAAAATGCAAATACCAGTTTGGCTTGACTGCGACCCGGGACACGACGATGCCTTTGCCATGCTCGTGGCGCTGTTCCATCCGTCGTTCCGGCTTTTGGGCATCTCGACGGTCCATGGCAATGCCTCGCTCGACAACACCACGACGAACGCCATTTCCCTGCTCACGGCTTACGAGTGCCTGGACATCCACGTCTATCCGGGCAGCGAAAAGCCTCTCGAGCGACCAGTGCGAGTTGCCGTCGATATCCACGGTGTCAGCGGCCTCGACGGCACGGCTCTCTTACCAGCCCCAGCGTTCGAAGCACAGCCGGACCACAGCGCAGTTCCAGCAATGGCTCAGGCCATCGAGGAGTACAGCAATGCTAATAATGGCGGGCAGGTGGCTCTTGTGGCCACTGGTGCACTCACGAACATTGCCTTACTCATTCAGAACTTCCCGCAGGTTATCCCAAAGATCAAGGTGCTGAGCATCATGGGCGGTGCCGTTCCAGATGAGCCGGGGAACTGGACGGATCATGCCGAGTTCAATATCTGGGTCGACCCGCTTGCTGCTCAGGTGGTACTGGGTCATCCTCAGCTGGCCCCAAAGACGGTTGTCGTGCCGCTTAAGCTTACCCACACGTTAATTGCCACGGAAGATGTCCAGTCACGCATTCAGCATCCTCCGCCCCGGTCTCCGGTGCGTCAGATGCTCTACGAGCTCATGACTTTCTTTGCAGATACTTATAAGAAGGTGTTCAACTTTGTGGACGGCCCTCCTCTGCACGATCCCGCGGCGGTTTTGGCAGTCCTGCCGTTTTACGGGGACAATAGCCTTGGATTTGAGTTTACGAGGCATAATTTGAGCATTGTGCAGAGCGGCGAGTGTGAAGGCAAGTTCAACTATCTTGACGATGGCACTGAGAACGAGCGGGGCGTATACGTGGCGGAAAAAGTGGACGTTGAAGCATTCTGGAACGTCATTATCGCTGCTATAGATACACTAGACGGCCACATTATTAACAAATAGACATATGTAGGCTGTTACGGTTATTCATAGCAGTACTCTGTTGAGATGACACACTGGTTCAGCCGCCATAACTGCTCGGTCGAGTCTTCGGATGACATATTTGAACAGGATTCTCAGCTATCATTGCTCTGTCGAGTAATTATTACAGGTTATACCTACTTAGTCTAATGTGTCCCCCCAAACCCTCCTGGCAGAGATTTGAGCTGTCACTAGGTATTTGTTACACATAGTTACGGGAACTTTGTTACAGGTTGGGACTTTGTTACAGTGTAACGGCGTGTTTGTAACGTTGTTACTGAGATGGGGTCTGAGGGCTGGCCCTCAGCTACGGGAGCTCGAGGGCTGGCCCTCGAATACACATCACCGTGATAAACATACCTGGTAGAGATACTCGGTCAGCCATACCGGTAAACATGAAATAATGCAATAATTTATAATTACACCGAACTGTCATCATTAATAATAAAAAAAGTCATCATGTCGTTTCTCCCCCTAATAAATAGAGTCCCTAGTCGAGAGTCCAATATTCCTTGCGCAACTCATCGTCGCTTTTACCCAATGCACCCATAAGCTGGTCATAGTCCCAGATATTAACGTTATCCTTGGCCAGCTGATCATAGTCCAATCCACTAATCATCATCTCGGTGTTTGTCTCCAGATCGCTCACCGGGAAAACAAAGTCGTCAGCCTTCAATGCGAGCGTATTATCCATGTCAGCAGCTTCACTCTTCACCCTATCTTCAGCCGCCAGCGCCAAAATCTCGGCTGGGGCCTTCTTGTGCTCAGGCTCCGGAGTCAGGAACTGCACGTCAAAACTCTTGACCGAATCTATGGCCTTGAATGCATTCCTAATAGCAAGCGCCTGCACATTACCTGTCCACGGCGGCGTCAACGGCAAAGACCGCTTCTTATCGTCTTTACCAATGACCCCTGGCGTAAGCGCCGACGGAGTCTTATTCGAAAACGGCTGAGGAGTTCGCAGCAATGAACTTGGCGTCACGCCCTTCGTACTGTTGGCACTGCTGGCCACAGCAGAGGAGGGAGCTGCCACTATTGGACTGCCATTGGCCTGAACACCACCAGACTCGGCCTTGACCTCGCCCTTGATGCTCGCCTGGATCTCCTCACTTCGAATATCTAAAGCCTCCCCGAGACAAGTAATAAAGTAAGCCAGCGGGTTGGACTTGGACAGCTCCTTCTTGCGCTGAAGCCCTTCAAGAATTTTGGCCTGCTTCTGCCGCTCTGAGGGGTCAACCTTCTCCTTCTTGAGGGCTGGTTGCTGGTCCTTTGCCTGGAGCTTGGTCTCCTCGGGCGAGCTACTAGCAGTCTTCCGCTTCTTTTGTGGTAGCTTAAGCTGGTCCTGTGTAATGCCGGGCTTTGCATAGGTTGGAACTCGTGAAGGGGTCTGAACCGCGTTCCCTTGGGAGTCCTTCCGTTGCTGGGTTGCTGGAGTGGGCTGGGCTTGTTGGGCTTGCTGGGCCTGAGTTTGCTTAGCCGTTGCTTTTTTACCCTTGGCTCTGGCGGCAGGCTGAGCCTGAGGAGGCTGTTGCTGCTGCTGAGGTTGAGTTCCCGGCTGGGACTGGGCTGGAGGTTGCTGTACTAGTTGTCCAGTAGCGCCTTTCGGCAATTGCTGGTTCGCCATGTACGGAATCTGCTGCATTTGTGGAACTTGTCGCGCCATGTTGTTACCACCGGGCTGCGACATGTTCTGAGCAGCCTGGTTCTGCTGGGGCTCCATTGAGAAGCCGGGAACGAAGATAGACTGGTTTTGAGGCTGCTGCTGCTGCTGTTGTTGTTGCTGCTGCTGTTGCTGCTGTTGCGGCTGCTGAACAGCGCCTGCTAGCTGCTGAGGGAAAGGTCTCTGGGGCTGGAGCGTGGCTTGTGGCTGCTGAACGTTAATAAACTGTTGTGGCTGTTGTGCCTGCTGAGGTTGAGCTTGTTGTGGCGGGATCCTCTGTTGTGCAAACTGGGGCGAAGATTGAGTTGGCATGGGCTGGCCCATCTGCCCAGCACGCACCTGGCCTAAGTTCGGCTGTTGAGGTGCTGCTTGAACTGGTTGCTGGCCCTGCTGTGCCTGTTGCGCCTGCTGCTGTTGCTGGTGTTGGTTCTTGAGGCTGTCCTTGACGAACATGAAGTAGCGATTGATCTCATGCTTGGTCTTGTCGATAAGGTACCGGTTAGTGTAATATTCATTTGTAGTTTCGAGCAAGTCGCATTGTCGCTTGAACATGAGCTTCAACTGTAACAGTCGCCGAGTGGCAGTGTCGTTCTTCGTCAAGTGGTAAAACAACGACACGAGCTGGTCAAACTTCTGATACGTCTGCTGCATCTGTCGCATAGTATCTCGGCAATACCGTTTCTCGTCCTCAGACAGGGTCGCTGTGAAGTTCTGGAGCCGCACTGGCACTTTGGATGCTTCCTCATAGAGTGACCGCAGAGTTTGGCGGTCGACGGTGGGCTGGAACTGCCTGGCCTGGCCCTGTGCACCATTGGTGCCCGCCATTTGCTGCATGTTGATTCCTCCTTGCGGCGGAACCTGTTGCTGCTGGCCCTGATTCGCCATCTGCGGCTGCTGTTGGGGCGGCTGTGGCTGACGCTGTTGTTGAGGGCTTTGGAACTGTTGCTGAAGGCGGAATTGCGCTTGCTGTGGTGTCAATTGGGCATTTTGCGGCTGGGGAGTCGGCTGCTGTGGCGTCGACTGCCGGTTCATGGACATCTGAGCCGCATCCTGGAGCGGGCTTGTCATGCGATTAAACTGGGCATTCTGGGGCTGCTGCTGGTTTTGGGGTTGTTGGTTTGGACCCGGGGCCGCCGCATTGGTGGTGCCAGGACTGACGGAAAAGAACTGGTTACCACCACCACCAGTAGTATTCTGAACGTTCCCACCCATCTGACCCATAGTGGGGCCCGCGGTGCCCATCGTGCCCTGCATCTGCATCTGGTTGAATTGAGGACGAGCAGTGGTGTTACTGGCAGCCGCCACGTTACCGGCAGCCATGTTAGTGTTATTGGCATTTTTCTGCCCAGCCTGGCCCTGGATGGTGTTGAGCCAATGCATATGCAGGCTGTGGACGCGCTTGATGGTCTCAATGTTCTCTCGTGGTAGCCCTCCGGACCGCACCAAGTCGCTAATCTGTCCCCAGGTGTTGACCCCCGGCGGGAGATTGGGGATTCTCGACAAGAGGTTTGGAGGAATGGGCATGTTCCTGTCCATCCGAGGTTGGGTTCTATTTGCCTGCTGTCCTTGTTGATTCTGCTGGTTCTGCTGGACTTGTTGCCCCTGGCCTTGCTGAGCTGGTTGAGTGGTTTGGGTCTGATTTGTCTGGGCTGGCTGTTGCCTCTGCGGTTGTTGTTGGGTCGAGTTTTGCTGGAACTGGTTTCCAAACCGCTGCTGCTGTGGCTGCTGCATTTGGTTCTGCGAATTCTGGCCACCCATCATTTGACGCATATTTTGCTGTTGTTGCTGTTGTTGCTGTTGTTGCTGCTGCTGCTGCTGCTGCTGCTGTTGCTGTTGAAGCTGTCGCTGTCTATGCATCTGGACGTACGACATCTGCTGTTCTTTACTCAACATGCTGAATTGTTCTGGCGTCAAATTAGGCAGATTGCTTAGATTACCACTCGTCTGTCCTCCTGTACCCTGGGGCTGTTGCTGAGGCTGTTGGTCCTTCTGTTGAGTTCCTTGGCCCTGGCCTGGGATTTGTTGCTGACCCGGCTGCTGCTGTTGGTTCTGGTTCTGGTTCTGCTGTTGCTGCATCATCATCCGTCGCTGCTGAATCTGTTTAATCGCATTGACAACAAACTGTTGTTGTTGTTCCGGATTAAGTCCATTCTGCTGGGCGTTCTTAATCAGCAGCTGCAACGTGCCTTGGTCAATACCAATGCTATTGGCGAGAGCGCTCACACTTCCCCTCGGAGCCATTCTATCTCCACTCGCGGCACCTTGCTGTTGTTGTTGTTGTGGCTGTTGTGGCTGTAGTTGTTGTTGCTGCATCGGCTGCTGGTTTTGAGCGCTGTTCATAGCCATCTGTCGTCCATTAACGTTTACGTTTTTAATGGTCGACATTTTATCTTTGCACTGGGCAACGTAATCCTCCTTGGAGGTGGCGGCATTGAATATAAACGATTCGTACTGCTCAGCCAGCGCCGCGATTTTACTCTCTGGGTATGGCCCCAGGCTGCGGATAGTCTCGATTCTGCAATAATGTTAGCATCTTTCCAAACAATCTTCATGGAATCACATAGTCTTCAAGGAATCTCCAGGGAAAACGGAGAAATCTTGGTAGATTTAACCAAATATCTCAACTTACAATGACGATATTAATCTTTTACGCTCTTCGACAGTGACATACTGGTGCCACGCCTGCTGAGAACCGTACTGCGACATCATGTTCTGCTGCATCGGGGCCTGTTGTTGCTGTTGAGGCATCGGTATCTGACCCTGCTGGCCCTGGCCCTGCTGGCCGGGCATCTGGGTGAAGTTCATGTTGAAATCCATCCTCCCGAAGCGTGCTTTATTCGCACGAGAGTCGAGGGATTAATGTAGAGACAGTCCAAAGCTCGCTCCAAAAAAATTAGTAAAAAAAAAGAGAATAAAAAAAAAATCCCAAGGATTCAATTTCCAACAGATCAGTAAAGACCCCAAACGACTCGAAGGACCTTTTTCTCTTCCGCTTTTGCTGCGGTTCGAAATAAACGGTTGGTTTGCAAGGGAGGGAGAGGGAAGAGGAGAGCGAGAAGAGGAGGGATTGACCCTTTACCGCGTGTTCCAAGACGCAACCCAAAATTCAATTACCTTCCCGCCCATACTGCCGGCGCGCGCGCGACACCCTCCCCCTCCCCTTCCCCCCACCATGCCCAACCCGGTCAGCCGCATGATGAAATATCATCAGAATAGGCTGGTAAGGCCATTGGCCTGCATTAATGGCGGCAAGGACTCAATATCTCATAGAAGACATAGACTATATGAAGCAGCTTGTATATGTATAGTAGTTTAGTCTAGCGTAATTGTGCATTGAACGCGTTCGACGATGGGCGAGGTCCCTCTCCAGATGGCGCACGGCTGAGACACGGGTGAGTCGGTTGGCACGCATTTCCTCGACTTCCATGCGCCCTATGCGACACACGAAATTGCCCAGAACCGTTGGTCAATCACATCGCTACCAAAGGGGGTAAATTAGTGGTACTCCTGGAGTCGAGATTTATATAGATAAGGCTGTCACACTAGTCGCGATACGTCGACATTTTTTATTGTCATATACACAGTGGTGTGTACAACGCCTCGATCGATTACCCCTCTTTTTTTTTCTCCCTCCATTGAAGATTCCCTTTTTTTTTTTGCCTCCAATGATTGGTACAGCGCACTCGTAGGCAGCATTTTGTTCCTGTTTTGTATTTTGCATGCATGAAGTATGCGTATGTCGACATAATTTTTTCTCTCATGTATGCGTCCGCTCTAGCTTGTCTATACGTATTTATTATACGGGGCATCTCGTTATGTGTACACTAGGTAAATTAGCGGTGCTTATAACCGAGACGTTGAGCGGGTAGTAATATTAAATGCGCCGGAGTAAAAAAGGATGCCTGTTCTTTTTACTGTCGTAGTATTCCACCATGGTAATACCGCAAATATGCAAGGGATTGAACAGATATCGGCACATAGTGCACATCTTTTTCTTTTCATTACCCTAGGTACCTGCTCCGCTATCTAGTGAATGTGTTTTGCATTAGATTCTCCTGTGACTGGGATACAATTCGTATCAATTGTCGCGACCAGGCGTCATTTATACTCAATAGTAGCACGTACGGTACTACCGATGCATTACCCCCCCGGTGCTGTACATTATACAAACACGAAGTGCTTTCTTCAGTCCATATAGACTAAAAGCTTTAATCGTAGTGGTGGATTACTAAGACTAGTCGAATTCCTCTGCGAATAGCCTTGGGGATCATCGTGTAAATCTCCTCTTCGAGGCTATCGTTAAGGAATGCAGTCCACATATCTGATGCACAACGTACTAGGCCGAGATAACAAAGTTCAATTGATATACAGGTAACTGGGAAGTTAGTGATTATAGTGATGTATGATTATTTAGTATAATGGAAAAACACAGCAATGATACCGGTTATCAGTATTTCGCTCTCATTATGGGAGATCTTTTGGTACAGTGCATAAAAGACAGCCATTGGCAATAAAAATGACGTATTATTATCTTCACAGCTCATTGTACCAAAAAGCACGCTTAACATTATTTCCATACCCAATTGTATACTCGAGGTTATTCCAAAACTCCCATAGAACGAGCCAATTGCTAGAATGAATTAATATTCCATCGACCAGTAACGTTAGTGGTTGGAAGAATTTGGTAGGCACGGCTGTGCAGAAAGTGAAAAATGTCACGCCACGAATTAACGGCCTGAAATTTCAACGCCATTAATTGGCTCAAAAAACCCCCTCGATCCCTGGGGTAATCTCACACGACCCGAAAAACGGGTCGGGTCGACCAGCGGGGGCCAATCAAACCATTGAATCCACCAGGTTATATTGGTCATTTAGGGTTTTTATTGGAAAGTCTACCGAGGTATGACTCGGAGACACAATTGTTGGAGAGGAATGCTATAAGTTCCCTGAATATGAAAGTCGGGATAGGGTGTGTATTTGTATAGATAATTCACTATGTATGATTAATATCGCTCGATCTTTCGTAGACTCTCTAAGGCCTAGGGGCGGCTGAAAATTGTGTTTTCCCTTTTTATTTTGTTTATAACGATTTCTTCTACTCGTCGTCGTCCTCAGCCTGCTCTGGCAGACCTCTGGAAGGAGACTGGACCTGGTCGTAGCCCGAGAATGGATTGGCCTTGTTCTCCTTGAGAATCTCGTTAGATGCTTCCTGCCACTCCTTGGACATGGTGTGTGGCATGCCAGCGCTCACCAATCGAGCAAAGCCAAAGACGCCCGCAGCGGCGATGATAATGCCGACAATGCCAAGGGCAATCTTCTTGCCGGATCCTGGGGCGTGGATTGGTCGTCGTGGGCCCCATGGACCGTAAGAAATGTACCACGCAGCTCGCTTCTCGGCGACCGTCAGATCCTTCCACGAGCCCTTCTGTCGCTCGGCGAGCTGGGCCACAATGTCGTCTCGCTCCTCCTGGGACATGCCCTCCCATCGTACCTCGAGGTTCATGAGGGTTGGCGCAGAAATGGCCTGCGAGACGTGTCGCTGGCTCATTCGCAGGCCCAGTCGGGCAACGTTAGCAGATGGTCGCACGGTCCTTAGCTACAGATGCGTCGGTTAGCGTCCAATTGAAGCAAAAAATCCACAAACACAACTTACCATTGCGAGGCTATTATATGTGTGGGTGATTGGTTAGAATCGGATGGTACCAAACGATGGAAAAGAGTGGGAAAAGGGAGGGTTTTCTGCCAAATTTTCTTTGTGTTTGGGAGATCCATTTCGACACCCTCCCGCCGCCAGCCAATCAGAGCCCCGCAATTCGTCCCTGCCCGAAAACTTTCCTTTCCCCGGTCCACCACACCACTTTTATCGACTCTGTAATGTAATGTATTAATCAGTCCAGTTTAGTTATACCGTTAGTTATACTGGTGTTGTGATTTTTCGAGGGCCAGCCCTCGAGCTCCCGTAGCGATGCTTCGCATCGATTTCGCTGCTCCCGTGGTGGTGACACTTGGTTAATATGAGAATGGTCTGCTTATTAGTTGTAAAGAGATGCTGATCTATTATATTTGTAGAACCTAATATCGTAATATAAAATGGTTGACTGGTTAATTGAATATATCGCACGCTTTAGCATCAACTATCCATCCCAATTTGCACTGTTGAAGGAATTATTGAGTCAGGAAGGAAGCTTCAGAGGGTTCGAATCCCTCCGCGCAGCGGAGCTACGGGGGTTTGGGGGCTGGCCCCCAAGAATACATGTACTACCGTTAAGCGCATACCCAGAAACTAGATTCCAAGCTTATTTCAATGGTATCGCCAATTTACGGTATTTTAGAAGCCTGTAGCAATAACTACCGATATCTGCTTATTCGAGACAGAAAAAAGTCTTTTTTTATCAAGATAAGTCGTAACGTCAGTTAATTGAATTATAACGTTTATCGAGTGTCATTAATTATCGCGTGCGTCAATATATCGAAGTCTAAGAAGTTAAGCTTATTGGCGATCCATCGGGCCTATTGCCGGACCCGATTTCACCTAGTACTAATGGGCTAGTACGTACGTACTGCGGTACTGTGCGTGCGTGCCGGGGTTAGTAGCGCTATATTACCGGTATTACAGGTAGCAATTTAGGGGGGTCCATTCAGGGTCTGGATTTGGAAGCACGAGGCGTCCCCAACCCATATACGAGGGAAGAGAGGGAGGGCGAGAGACACATTTATCATATATCAGGGATCACCGGTGGCACTTCCGTAGCCGTACATTATTATCCGAAAATAGCAAATTGGCCACCGAGTTTACTTCAATGCATTGGCTCTCTTGCGACAAGTTCCATGCCAGCAGAAAGCGGCCATAGTACATGGCATGTATAACGACAGTACAGTACAATAACGTAATGCGCATAGCGATAATGGATGGCGGCCGGCCCGATACGGAATAATATGCATGCTGGCCAGCCGCACGACAGGCCGATCACGTGTAAGCCGCACATACAATCGGCAGCCACCCATGGGCGACCACCAAAAAACAGAGGCGTCACCACCCCGAAATCGCAGGCGGCCAGGCAATGGCTACACGCCCAAGAGAGAAGAAAATATAAAGACGCGCCCTGCGGTATCAGCTTTAATGGTGGCTGGCTCCGGTTGGGTGAAACGACGTGGATCAAGTGGTCCACGGTTGGCGACGCACTTATCTCAGTAGTGTGTTACCCTGACAACGAGGCGCGGGCTCAGAGGACCTGACCCATGTACCAGAAGGCTGATACGGACGACACCTTTTTTTTTTTTCTTCTTATAAAATGAGATCTTGAATATCCAAAGGCCAACAAAACTCAAAGGGAAACTTCACGTTCTTTAAATTCCACGAGAGATCGAGCAACTTCTGGGAGGGGAGATAGAGAGAGATTTTAGGAGGAGGAAATATATCCACAGAGCCCGATTTAGGAATTTATTTTAACGGACCATTCCTTCTCGCGAGTATTAGTATTTTTGACCACCACGACTCGCAGTACCTTCGTGGGTGGCGCTAATTTTATTTTTGTTCGTTGCCATGATGGCGGACCGATCGCGTGGGCGTCCGGACTTCTACCTCGAGACGTCGTCAGACGAAGAGGAAGAAGATCAGGTGGACCTCAGGACGCCGGTGCGGCGCAGGACAAGCCAGAGGGCTTCTGAAGAGGCCCACGAGGACGCCATCCACCGGTTCTCGTCGCAGTCGCTACATTCGTACTCGTACGCCATTGTGGCGCACAACTCGATTGGCCAGCGGATTGCAGTGCTCAAGAACTCGCTCAAGTTCCTCCAGGAGAACCCGCAGATGTTCGATGAGATGCATACTTCGCTGTCTACTGCTTCTCTGTCGAGAAGACCCAGCATTAACAGCCCCCAACCTGCTGCTCCCCTAATTGGGGGTGGCGCCCGTGCTCCTCCGCCAATTACCAATCCCGTGCCAGAACGGTATGGGTCACGTCGGGGGTCTGCAGTGGCGACCAGCCCTGTTATGGAGCGGTGTTCGGTGGCCACCAGTCCCGTGCTGGACCGCCGCTCGCTAGCCTCCAGTAGACGTAGCAGCGCGACCAGCGCCATCGGCAATGACCCGGCCCAGGCGGGGGCGCTGTGGCAGCACGTCCTGAGCAATATCCGCTCTTCGGCAAGCTCGGCGACACTATCGATGCTTAATTCGCTGCAGCCGCTCCGCATATCCGATGAGCCGCTCTCGGCGGCGGACCAAAGCAGCAATATAGAGCGCATTTTGGAGATTCTCGAGTCGGCATATGCCAGCATGGAGTCACAACTATACTCATCTCCGAGCTCGAAGCTCAATTCGCCGTCGCTCCAGCGGGTCTCGAGCCGTACGGCGTCCTTCTTCGTGTCGCCTTCTGTCGAGCTGCTGCCCAGCGGCGCTACTAGCCCGACCCACAAGCGAACACTGACCAATACGGCGGCCCACGCCATTGCATCACAGATTCTGGAAGCGCTGGCGACTCCTTATATTGACGCTTCTTTCCCGTCGTTTCTGCAGCGCTCCAACCGCCGGTCCGTATCGAGCTTCTCCAACATGGTGCACTCTGTATCGTCGCTCAATCTGACCGCGCCGATGACTCTGGATTCAGACAAACTACCATGCGCCATGACTCCAATGGTATCCATGGCCAACAAGCTGGCTGCCAAGCATTCGGTGTTCACGACGCGTCCTGGCCCGGGTTTCGAGATTCTGTCGGCCAACGACATTGCGTGCCTTATCTTTGGCTTCTCGCAGAGCCAGCTCCACAATTTATGCATCACCGACATCATCTCTCCGGCGGATCGAGCCCATTTCCTGAGCCGTCTTGCCTCAGCAAATGCTAATGGCGCTGTAATCCAATGTGGCGCCGTGTACCCCATTGTCAAGTCCAACGGCCACGAGAACATGGCGTCCTTTTGGGCCAAGCAGAACACCAACGGGTTTGTAGTGTGGGTCGTCGAAGAAGTCCTCCGCGATAAGGCCATTGTCCACGCCGAAGACGAAGGCAGCGATGCCGTCGTCAAGTCCATTTCCGGCGTCAACTACGAGGCGCTGGTTCCACCTCGCATGCGCCCGCCGACACCACAAGCGGTCAAAGTTAGGGATCTGTTTTGCCACGACCCGTTGCTGGAGCCTGAGTACCACTACGCGACCGTTCGCAATGAGTCGATGAGCATTCCGTGTCTCGTCCGCCAGAACGGCTGCGTAGTGGAGATTGCTTCGCTTCCCTACATGGCTGGCGTCATTGTCGTTCGCAAACGCGACTTGACAATTGTAGACTACAACGACCACTTTATGCACAACCTGTTTGGGTACGAGGGCTCTCTTGCTGGCAAGTCGATCGACACCCTCATGCCGCGGTTCACGTCGTATGTCGCGGCCATTGCTAAGACAATCGCACTCAACGAGTCTGGGCTGGTCCTACCCGAGCACATGTTTCGTAAAATGGCCGCCTTAACTGGCGATAGTCCTGAAAACGAAGAAAAGGAGAAAGAAGAAGAAGAAGAAGTAGAAGAAGAAGCAGACAGGACTCCGCAGCCGAAATTGAATGGTGCTTCGCCTACTTCGCCTGAGGAGACGGCTCGATACGCGCGGTTTTTGACTTCGCACGGCATTGAGGCGCGAAACGCGTTTGGCGACGAGCTGACTGTCGATGTCCAGTTACGGGTTGTGTCGGCACACTACTACTCGCTGTGGATCACATACACCCGAACGACCCCCGACCGAGCCCCGAGCGAGGTCCCGTCGCAGCTTCAGCTGTACAGCGAGAAGCGTCGTAAAACGGAGAGCGCCCACTCGAGCAACGAGAGCGTAGCCAGCCTCACCGAGGAGTCTGTGAGCCAGGTAAGCAGCCCGACTTCGTTGATGACGGCAACGACAACAACGGCTATTGATCCCGTCGAGTACGCCAAGCACACCCCTGAGATTGGAGCCCGGCGACGCATCAAGAAGATTGAAGATTTTGAGATTTTAGACAAGATGGGGGAGGGCGCGTACGGAAAGGTTTTGCTGGCGCAGTACCGGAAGCCCCCTAAAGTGATGGTGGTAGTCAAGTGCGTCATCAAGGAGCGCATTCTCGTGGACACCTGGACGCGCGACAAGAAACTGGGCACGATTCCGAACGAGATCAAGGTCATGGCAGCGCTTAATTCGTATCCGCACGAGAGCATCATCAAGCTGCTGGACTTTTTCGAGGATGACGACTACTACCACATTGAGATGGAGCGGCACGGAAACCCCGGCACGGATCTGTTTGATCTCATTGAGCTCAAGGCTGACATGAGCGAGCAGGAGTGCAGGAGCCTGTTCAAGCAGGTTGTGTCCGCGGTTGCTCACCTGCATCGCCATGGCATTGTGCATCGCGACATTAAGGACGAGAACATTGTTGTAGACGAGCGCGGCAAGGTAAAGCTCATTGACTTTGGCTCCTCGGCGTTTGTCAAGCAGGGGCCGTTTGATGTGTTTGTCGGCACGCTGGACTATGCGGCGCCAGAGGTGCTCGGGGGCAAGCCGTATGCGGGCAAACCGCAGGACGTGTGGGCGCTGGGCATTTTGCTGTACACCATTGTCTACAAGGAGAATCCGTTTTACAATGTTGACGAGATTGTTGATGGTAATCTGCGTGTACCGTTTGTGCTGTCCAAGGAGAGTCTTGATTTGGTGCTCATGATGCTTACTCGCGATGTGAACAAGCGACCTCATTTGGAGGCCATTGAGAGGCATCCATGGCTTACGAGTGATGATTAAATTATTATCTATGGGTACCGCACTACTACCTATGGGTACTGGGATGGGAAGGAATAAAAGGATAATGTACTAACCACAATTGGCATTTACAATTGTTATTTATGATTCTTCATGACATATTATACGAAAATATAGACGTTGCAACAACATTAACTATCTACCAACTATTTAACATCCAACCTGAGTTCTTCGATGATACATGATACTATTGGCGGCTTTATTTGCTAGTGTCGAGGTACCGTGCTTTTGCTGTTACTGCCCACATAACTAAAGAAGCTGCAATGCCTACATAGAAGGGTAAATAATTCCGAAGTCGGTTTCTAAATGGTTTTTGTCAATTTGCTAGTCAGTATAGGAAGGTCCCTCACTAGGTTCCCCGGGACGACAATTGTTTATCTATGAACGATTGACTAAAGGAAGCTCATTAGTGGTAGACTTGATACCTGAAATTGGGCTACTATTCAAAAAGAGCGATATTGTTTATCAATTGAGAAGCATTGAACCCTAATGTCTAGATATGTAGATCATATAGTACCTGCACGAAAAGGAATCTTTTTAGAAACTAGATTATACTTTTCATAATTCTAGTTTGCTGAATGTACTACGAAAATGAAATGAAAGCAGAACGAATACAAACATACCATAGTACCAGGTATAAGTTACCGCGCCTGATAGCTGAAGAAGATACGGACAGGTAAATATCATGGTATCGTCGAAGACATAAACTCTATACCTACATGGACTAAAGAAGATATCTAAAGGTACCACGAGATAGTTGAATAAGTTACACACCATGATATAGATGAAGTTATAGCTATGGCAGTTGAAGCAAATGGTTAAATGGTGGATGGCGGAAAATAAACTCCCAAGGAGCGTTTTTCCGACCTTCAGCTTTGTACCTGCCACACCAACTCTATAGCGCAACCGGTTAAAACTTGACGGCTCGTAACGAAACCGGCACACATTCGACACATCAGTCCCTCCCCAGTTAACCCCCTCCTTCCCACCAAGACGAAAACCGAGCGGGAACAAGCAACGACGGGGGTAGGGAATGCTGACGAACCTCGACAGGCCAGATCACCCCGACGACGACGACCACCGGCGGCGACGCGAATCGGTTGGGAGCGGTGATAGCTCGGCGCCGACTGTGGAGGAAGGCAACGACAGCTCAGAGGCCGAGACGGTGATCCTGCCTGAGCATGAGAGACGGCGCCCAGACCGGAAGAAACACCATTCCATCAAACGACTGCAGCGTCGCATCCCCAGCTCGTCTTCCTCTGACGAAGAAGAAGACCGCAAAAGTGCATATGTCAGACGCAGAACCAATGCTAAGCTCAACCACCAACGGAAGCCCTCTGGCTCCAAATCATCGCGGTCGGCGTCTCCTGCACAGCACGGTGGCAGTAGGAAAACGGGCAAGCTCATTCGGGACCCGAGTGGGCGGCTTCCGCTGCAGAAGATGTGCGACAGAGGAGACTATGATAGGGCCAAAGAGCTGATTGAGGCTGGCGCAGACGTCAATGATAGAGACTATGCCGGTAACACAGCCATCCATGATGCGGCGCTAAAGGGCCACGTAAAGATTGTAGAATTGCTGCTGGATCACGGGGCCATTATCGACATTCGGTCCGGTGTAGACGAGCTAGAAACGCCGCTAATTGACGCAGCTGCAGCTAACCGGGTTGACGTTGTCAAGTTGCTGCTCGATAGGGGCGCAGACCCGCGAATTTACAATAAACAGGGCAAGACGGCGCTGGATTCGATCCCAGAGGACAGCCCGGAGTATGATGAATTAGAGCGATTGCTCAAAGAGGCGGCATACCGGTTCCGCAAGGCTCGTCGCGGCAGTGAGGCCAGTACGAGCGACAATAATGCGTCCAGAAACAACAATAACAACAACAATAACAACGATATTGACCAGGCGACGAATTTCGACCCTTCAAATAGCATCCCGGGGACTTTCCCGCCTGAATTGACTCGCAAGAAGAGCGACGAAAGCGAGCCCAGAAGTTCTGCGGCGCCACGGAGACGCGGAGCGCGATCCCAGTCTATTCGTAATGATCTGTTGTGGATGGACTTGACTACGCGGTCTGGGCGGGAGCAGGTGTATCGAAAGGCGGCGGATGGCGATATCCAGTACGTAGGCAAGTCATTGGAGGAAGGATGGGTTCCTGACGGCCAGAGTATCAGTCTCGCTGCCAAACACGGTCACACTGACTTGGTTGGGCTACTTTTGGCGTTTGGCGGGAACAGTGATGCGTTGAATAATGATGGAGAGACGGCCATGGAGCAGACAATTGGCCGAGGACATCTCGACACTATCAAATTGCTGCTCAAGAGTGGTGCAGATCCGTTGCGCAAGGACAAGCGAGGGCGCAGCTACTACGACATAGCGCGTGAGGCAGTGGGGAGCGACGATGAGGAGACCATGCTTATTCAGGATGCCATGGATAGCGCCCTGGACGAGAAGAAACAGCGTCGAGAACAGCCACGAGCGGCCGATGACGAGCATCGTGATAAGAAGCGCAAAATTAAAAGAGAATCGCCAAGCGAGTTTGGTAAAGAGAAGGATAAGGAAAGAGAGCGGGCTAAGAAGGCCAAAGAGAAGAAAAAAGAGTCCGATCGAGGCGAATCACAGAAGCCCAGTGAATCTGATAAGACCACTCCAAGGCGGCTTAGCGACTCTGATAAAATTGTTTCAAGGAAGCCCAGCGACTCTGACAAGGCCGCTGCTTCAAGGAGGTTGAGCGATCCCGATAAGGCTGCTTCCAAGAAGCCCGAAGATCTTGAAAGCAGGTCGAAATCACAGAAACCGCATTCCGAGAGCCCTGATAATGACAGCCGTTTGGATAGAAAGCAGCGAGATGAGTCGGAAGCGCGACAACTAGAGAAAGAGCGGAAGGCCACAGAGGAGCGAAAGCGCGAATTGGAGGAACGCAAACAGCGAGAGCTGGAAGAACGAAAGCAGCGGGAATTGGAAGAACGCGAGCTCGAGGAGCAGAAGAAACGTGAAGCTCTGGAAAAGGAAAAAGAGGAGGAGGAACGCAAGAGACGCGAGGCGCTGGAGAAAGAGAAAGAGCGTAAACAGCGCGAGCTTCTCGCAGCCCAGCGAGAAAAAGAACGTAAGCAGCGAGAAGCATTAGAGGCCCAAAAGGAAAAAGAGCGAAAGCAGCGAGAAGCGCTAGAGGCCCAGAAGGAAAAAGAACGGCGACGACGAGAATTGCAAATGCTCAAGTCTTTAGAAGAAGACGAGAAACGCAAGCGGGAAGCACGGCGCCGGGCTGAGGAAGAAGAAGTTGAGCGCCAGCACCAGCAACAGCTCGAAGCAGAGAAGCGCAAAGAGCTCGAGGAAGAGCGTCAGCGGGCCTTGTCGCTTAAGAAGGACGCCGAACAGCGTAAGAAGTACCCTTACGGCGTGCGGATTGGCCATTTCGGTCCTGGACACACTATCGAGCATATGCAGTCGTTCCTGCCCCTGCTAGTGCGATCGTTCGACTCGACCGCCAAGCTTCCCCCCAATCCCTCCTCGTCGGACCTGTCGCAGTTCTACTTCGTTGACGTCCAAATCAGCCTTTTCTTGGGTGTTCAGAACCTGTACCATGCATACCCTGATTTGACGAAAAAACTGGTTACTGACCAGGAGAAGAACCGCATGTGGAGTATGCTCGTTCCATGGATATGCCGGCGCGTCCATCCGTTTGACGAGGCTCCGCTTTCTACCGAGCAGCTTCTTGCAGAGCGGTCTGAAGATAAGAAGCGGTTCTGTGCCATGACTGTGTTTTGGCTCAAGGTCGAGCAGGTGGTAGACATTCTGCGTCGTGACTTTGGCCAGGCTTATCAGCTGTTCAACTCGACTCAATTGGTCCATATGGATCTTGACTACGGCGAGGGCGACGACAATGTGCCCAACGGCGACTCTGTGTGGTCCCATCTGCCGTCGCGGATGAGGGTCAAGATGGAGTATCCGACTTGGCAATGATAGAAACGAAATGATGCTAACGACCTACTAACGTACAGTATTTATTGTATTTTTATTTAATTCTCGAATCACTTGTATTATTATTTATCCATCTCTTACTCGTACATCGAATCTATTGTATTACCACCCATGAACACTAGCCTAAGCTCCAGTTGACTTGGGGGCCAGCCCCCAACCCCCCGTAGCTCCGCTTCGCGGAGGGCTTCTGTATCGTACCCTCGAATTAACTGATTACTAGCTTCGTATCTTACCTCCAGTGAAGTATATTCAGAGAGAGAGAGAGAGAGAGAGAGAGAGAGAGAGAGAGAGAGAGAGAAAGAGAAAGAGAGAAAGAGAGAGAAAGAGTTTAAGTAAACAAAAACAACAAAATATTATTACAATTCATTATAACTCGTCATAAACTTCAGTGAGGAAACGGCTAGACATAGCTCACCTTGGTACCCATTCTCAATGTGTGCATCAACTTCGCCAGAAGCAACTTCAGGAGCCCAAGAATTCTCCTCCTCGCAATTGGATTAGCACCAGTGAGAACAACCACCGAAACAAACAGCACAATCTGAAGGAACCTCTTTGACTGCGTCAATGCAACAAACCGTGACTTCCAGTGCCTAACTAGAGACGAAATGTCGTGCACCGCTCGCGGCTGGTTAGTAATTTCGCTCTTCTGCGACGCATCAGTGCTACTCAATGGCAACTGCCTCTCTACCCTGGGGGACTGTGGCTGTACGCTGGGCGTCTGTGACTGCGATTTCTCCCGTCTAGGCGACTGTGGCTGCGATGTCTGCCGGTTAATGGCCTCCTCTACCCGCTCCCTCTCCTTCTGTCGCAACTGTTCCTCCTCTACACGTTTCTGTTCTCGCTCTCGGTTGAGCTCATGCTCCATCTCACTAACCTTGTCTACGCTCAGCCCCGAGGCACTAGCTACTTCTCTCGCATAGTCAAACTGGCCCCGCTGACATAGCACTTTGTATACGTAGACATCGAGCAAGGCCCTGGACTGGATGTCGTCGTCCGCGCTCGAAGCGAGGCTCTGTTCCAATACCTTCTGAGTCGGCTCAAGCAGGCTCTCCCGGCCCTCAGAATCACTGTATTTCGTACACAGGATGGCAATCGGAACAACCACCTGGGGCGGGATTGTCTCCGGGGCGAACGCAGAGCCAGCTGCGTCCCAGATCGTCTTGCCGTCGAACACCTGCGACTTGAAGTGTCGCTTGAGCTGCTTCGAAATGTTGCTATTGGCAGAATTCAGCGCAGACTCCGCTAGAGCCAGATACAGGCACCACGCCCGGGTACTATTGGTCTTTAATAGCGGTTCTACCGTCTCGAAGCACTCCGTGAACTGGCGATTAAGGAACTGCGACGCAGCTACCTTATACTGGCTTGCGGTGATATCCGACTGGCTGCTGCCAGGGCTAAACAGGCTCCTTGGCCCGTTCATTACGCTCGTCATTTCTACTTTATCGGATCAGTCGTTCTTTCTAGTCCTCGTACGTCCTTGTCGTCGTACCTTGTCGTCGTCGCCTTGACGTGTGGGGTCGTTCACGATGTCGGAGCAGATCCGAGGTCCAGCAGCCCCCCCTCACCCCCGCCCTTTTTCAGGGGATGGCCGATCCATGTCAGCGCTGACTAAGCGAAATTGCGACTTGACCGTATTCATTGGCGGGCTCAGTGGATGAAAGCAGTTGTCAAATTCAGCTATATATCTCCGCTACCCGGAGCCCCTTCCGGAGGACTGGTCCGTCCCATTGGTACTAGTAGGTGAATGCATTCGAGGGCCAGCCCTTGAGCTCCCGTAGCTGGGGGCCAGCCCCCAGACCCCCGTATCCGGATGATGGCAACAGCGTAACAAAAACTTTCGTTACACTGTTACAAACTCCCATAACACCGCTTCGCGGAGGTATTTTACAATTGATCTCATCGAAGAACTCCGCGTAGCGGAGCCCCAGGGGGGTTTGGGGGGACTGGTCCCCCCAATTGTACTAGTAGAGCTGGTGTATTCATGAGGGGCCAGCCCCTCAAAGTAGTGGAGTAGAAAGAATTAGTAAATTAGAGCTTGGACTGGAACGAGTTCAG
This sequence comes from Blastobotrys vanleenenianus, assembly GCF_965637985.1. Taxonomy (NCBI): domain Eukaryota; kingdom Fungi; phylum Ascomycota; class Dipodascomycetes; order Dipodascales; family Trichomonascaceae; genus Blastobotrys; species Blastobotrys vanleenenianus. Next base: position 22,370 of record NW_027481856.1, read on the forward strand.
TCGGTTGATCTGAGCCACGGCTTCCGCCATGATTTCGTCGACGACCTGCTTGGCTGGCACAATGGCCTTGACAACAGCCGCAGTCTCACCCATGAGATACTTGTTGTCGTCCTCATCGTCATTTTCTGGATCGGGGTCGTAGTTTTCGTTTTCGAGGTCTGTGTCGTATGGGATGACGCCCTTAGATGTAAGCTCAGCAATCTCGTCTTTCCTCTGCTCCCAGTTGTTGACGTATTTAGTTCGGTAGACTCGCAGAGGCCGGCCGGTGTAGATAAGCGTTCGCACGGTGTCGTCGAACCCGGCGTTGAGGACCTTCCGCTTGTGGTTCATTGGAGCACCAGACTCCTCGGTCGCCACGAACCGAGTGCCAACCCACACAGCACTGGCTCCGTAGCTGAGTGCCGCAGCCAGCGACCGGCCGCAGTACATACCTCCGGCCGCCACGACCTGCACTTGCTCGCCGGTGATCTTGGATCGGAACCCTTTGACGGCGTCCACGACGGAAGGGATGAGCAGAGTCGAGGGGATCGACCCAGTGTGGCCACCGCCTTCACCACCCTGGCAACAGATCATGTCTACTCGGGCAATGTCGCTGCCATTCGATCCGAGCAGGTGCTTGAGGTGCTTAACGGCCCCGATCATGCACATCACCATGATACCGTGCTCGTGGAGATAGTCACAGATGTCCTGCGAAGGGGCGCCAACGGCCGAAACAACGAGCTTCGCTTTATGCTTGATGAGAACGTCGAGGAACGGCTTGATGGGGCCCACATGGTACGCCTTATTGGTCTTTCGGGCACCCCCGCCGATCTTGGGCAGCAGGAAGTCGACACCAAACACACCGTTCTCTGGATCGTTCATATAAGACTTCATCTCGACTAGCAGGCTATCGAGGATATCTGGAGTAGGAGCAGAGGCGGCTCCGAGCACGCCAATGCCTCCGGCGTTGGTCACTGCGGCGACCAGCCGGGGACCGGCGGCGATGTTCATGCCAGCCAAAAAGATCGGGTGCTGGACGCCGAAATGCTTGGTGATTGGAGTTGAAATGGACATTCTGTAATTGGACTTGATCTGCTACCCACAGGCAGCCATTCCTCGATCTATATATACGGTCTCCATCTCGGATCTTTTATGCACGGCTGACTTTAACGCAGTCCGATAGAGTGTTTTTCCCCACACAACTCCCCGAAAACCTCGGAAGACACCACTGCCGAGAGATGAGGAGACAATATACCGCCGCATTCTATAGGATGTCAAATTCCGAACTGTCCTGCAGATTCCGCGTTGACTTATTATTCGTATCGCTATTGGCTATTTGTATCGTTATTGGATGAATAGAGGGGCGATTCTTGACCATTCGCCGAAGTCGGTATACGGCATAACTTTGAGCTACAGTACCGTAAATGTATCGGTTACTCTAGTATATATATACGATTCCTAGTTGTGTATGAATATAGTGAACATGAACAGTAGTGCATATCTGATGCAGAAGACCATCTCCATTTCGGAGTTCGCTACTTATATTCACCGATCAGAGCCACTAAGTAAGCCGAGGCAAACTGGAAAAGTAATCCATTGAACGTAAACTCCGTTGGTTTTATTTTCAAGGGTGTGGCTCCGCTTCATGGAGGACTTGTAAATTCAGCTATATATCTCCGCGCAGCGGAGCCTCAGGGGGGTTTGGGGGGGACTGATCCCCCCATTAGTACTACCAGGAGACTGTATTCGAGGGCCAGCCCTCGAGCTCCCGTAGCTGGGGGCCAGCCCCCAGACCCCCGTAAGTGATGGCCATAACGTAACAAAAATTTAGTTACACTGTTACAAACTTTCAGTCTGAAACAAAACTCCTGTAACAATGCGTAACAAATGCCAGTCTCAAATCTCTGCAGAACCCCTACAGTAGTAGTAGAGCTGATGTATTCGAGGGCCAGCCCTCGAGCTCCCGTAGCTCCGCTTCGCGGAGGGCATATTGATTGTTACCATCTCTTCCAATCGAACAATTTGGTTAGCTAATGCCCGTCAGTTTGATATCAATAAACCTCTCTGGCTTGGGGGTTATCTTCTATATTGCCCATGGCAACCAGTAATCCTACAATTTTTAGACCGGGAATGGTTATCTCAATCTAGAATAGTACCAATCGTAATAGGATCTTCTAGGGTTGAACGAAATTGCTAGTTTTCGTACGTCATGCATATATCTGGTGATAGCTATCAGTAGGCGGCCTTAAAGCACTAACACCTACTTTGAGAATAGTAAAATATCAAGAGAAGTATGGCGAAGGTGTTTTATTAACTGGGTCGATTGTTAGGCAATTACCAGTAAGAATTTACATACCGTAGGTTGTTATATCCTTCTGGAATAACCTTCACTGCTACCAGGTATAACCTATTCATTCCCCTACCAAAGTAGGAAACCGCCTCTATTACGTACGTGTAGTAAACGCAGCGCCCCACTTTCCAGAGCTCACCATCCTAGCCCGTTGAAAAAAAAAAAAGAGATCGTTCTCCAGAATTATAATTTACTTCATCCTACCTCAGTGATTATTTCATAGTATTGAAAAGCTCCTTCGAGGCTACTCTCGCAGAGGGCACTCGTACGCGGTTACGAGGAAGACGACATCAGCCCATTGTCCGGGGTCTTGGCACAGCCGCACATGAAAAATGCAGCCGTACGCACGTGGAGAACGGCTGAGAACGCATATAAAGGCCAACCGGAGCAAAGACTGAACTAACAAAGATGATTCCAGGTGATATTTGGTACCATATAATCGATTCCGGCGAGCTTTCGAAGCAGGACCTGTGCAATTTAAGAGTTGTTAGCAAGCAGCTCGAGGAGATTGTCAATCGCAGGCTTTGGGCGAATTTGGCCCTAGCCTTTGACACTCGGTCGACGACTGCTGCTGTGGGGAGACACCAGCACCAGAAGAAGCTGGATTATGTCGCCTTGCGAGAGCAATTGCTTTCTCGAATTCACTCGCGGTACATGGTTCGCATGTACCAGAGCGACATTTGGAAGATCGTCAAAGTATGGGGCGTTGAGCGGGCTAAGTTCGTGTTTGGCAATGTCACAGACCTGTACTTGATCACAGACTACTGGCAGCCGCATGAGGACGGTCTCATTGAAGAGTTGCCGGAGTGGTATTCCGACAACACTGTGCACCTGCGGTGGTTCACCCCCAAGCTGCCTGAGTTCTTCCCGAATGTCAAGCGCCTCTCTGTGCAGGCTCACGACTTCAGAGACGTACACCGGGGCTGGCAGACCTTTATCCCGCACATTTTTGGGCTGTTCCCCGGCCCCAAGGTATACAAGTTCCTCGAGATTGTATTCTCGCATAACCTGCGTACCCATGACGAGGACATGATCCCGTATGTTGACGTCAACAGCCTGTCGCTGGACTTTAGCTCGTCACCAATTGAGGCTGCCAAGCTCCCCAAGGAGTACCTACAATCGCAGTTGGAGAGCTTGGTTGTGGTTGCGAACCCGAAACTGCCCCATCCGATGGTGTTTGTCGGTCCAAAGGTGGAGGGAGCAGAGCCTCAGCCAAAGCTTAAGGACGCGTACCTTCCGCATCTTGACTGTTCCGATATGGACCAGCTTTTGCGAAACGTTGAGGAGCTAACGGTGTCGGGCACCAAGCCGGTGTCTTTCTACACGTTGCCCAAGCTGAAGAAGCTAACTGTGTGTACGATTGAGTCGTTTGACTTGCCGGAACAGGTGCATTGGCCAGTTCTCGAGGAGCTGCGTTTGAAGCCCAAGAGGCGGATCAAGCCGGCCACGAAGCTCATCCACGAACGAATTCCGTCGCTACAGCAGTTCCATGTTTATACGGGCGAGAAGGACCATGTGTATGATGTTTTGCAGCCTACGGCTGTTCATTAATACCCCATTAATACCATTAATTTGTTTTATATTTTATATTTTATCTTTTAGGACTCTGTTTCATATTATTATTATCGAGAGTGAATAACAATATTACGGCTAATGCCGTCTTTTATGCATTTCAAGATTTTTAGCCAAGTTAATGTAGCAATTGAAGCAATAACAGTACTAAATATCATGCGTACAGCTTCCCATCACTTCATAGAATCAATTGTAGCTTCCCTCAGTTTCTTCAAAGAATTTAGGTCAAGCAAGCACCACACACCGCCTGCATATGATGGCACCACAAACTCCCTAATTTTATCAGAATAACGAACAGTTAGCTCCCTGAGCCGCGTCATGTTCGCAGTAACCTCTGCAAGGGGACACAATCGTCGAAAAATCTGGGACATTAAGGTTAGTCCGAAGCTCAAACGCAGTCAGCTGGGATTCCGTCGCCTGCGATACCAGTGTCTGCATCATGCAGTTGACGTCCAAACCCCAATAGGTAATCGTTAACTTTGACGGGGCGGCACGAACGAGATCTTTGATACGCAACGTCGACGCGTCGTGTGCTTCTATGGAAATGCTGTCCGTGCCACTGGTGATACCATATCTCTCGGCAACAATGGGAGGGATGTTCCTTTCTTCTTCCATGAGTGTTACCGTCAAATCAACAATTTGAGCATCAACTTTGACGCTCTGTCGCAGCGCATTACACACGAGCTTCTTTAAGGATTTCCCAGTAATTGTCAGCTGGTTAGGACCAGATACATGGCACTGATAATGTAGCGAACTGACCTGATTGGGTATCATCAAACACGGTTGATCCACCACAATCTCAGCTGCACGAAGCTGGACCTCTCTCAACGGATCACGAGCAAAACTCAGCAATTTATTTAGCTCTGACACATTGCAGTCCCCCTTAAAGTAAAGAGCCATCGTTTCCATGCGTGCAAATAATGGTGGAACTGGGATGATTTTTTGGTCAGGGGTTCCTTTGAGATCAATCAACTTATGGCGGCGATGACTAAACTTAAGGTCCACACAGACGTTGAAGTTGATGTTTTCTGGAGCCTGAGCGACTAGCCTGTCCAGCCAAGATACAATCTCGATACCGACACCCTCGAATGAAACGGTAAGATTCACGTCAACTTGGGTGGAGGGTGGGATAAGTGGAAGGTACTTTAATAAGCGCCAATTGAACGCCGTAAGTGATAGTCGAATATGGCTCAAAGTTGTCATTGAAAGTAGGTATTTCAATACCTCGTCATAGTCACTAGAATAGGGGCCGATGTATATTTCAACTTGGCGGAAATACTGCGTAAACTCACAATCCACAGCTTTCATCATGGTTGCAGAGTCTTCATACGTAAATCGCAGCCCCTTAAAGCCATTTGAAAGAACGGACGTATAACCAAATTTTGCAGTGATATTTTTGAATAACATTGGACAGATCGTGCTGTACAGCTGTTTATTAGCTAAGCCCAGAGATAAGGCGCTTCTTCCGTCATCAGTCAGGTATTTAGATATCATTGTCAACAGCTCAGTAGGAAGCTGAGAGAGGAAGTCGGTCATCGCTATGGCAAAAATATATTGGTTCCACCTTTGGCAATTTATATCCTTTTGTAAGTTCATTCCCTCATATTGTTATTTAGCATCCGCATATGACATGTGCGGATCGGCGAGCTACCTCATTTACCATTTTTACACATCTAAAGAGGAAATGAAAAGCCCGACGTATGCAATAGCTTAGTCGAAATACTGAGCGATGGAGGATTTCAGGGCCGGTAACTAAGTAACAGCAGACAGTTGAGTTGAAAATCTGTAACGGTAAAAGTCAATACCGTCCCTAAATGACATGCCATTTATCTGCATTATCCTCCAACTTTTACATTTATATATGTCTTCAAAAGTCATGGACTGGCCCCTTCAATATATATACGTACTACCGGTAACTAAAGAATAGGAATATTAGAATTGAAGGAGCCAACGGGGGGTTTGGGGGGTTTCCCCCCAACTACGGGGTCTGGGGCAGAGCCCCAGAAGTGGATAAAGGGTCATATTAATCTTTTCAAATTTCTCACCGGTCATGTTAGACTCATACATTACATTAGTACTGCTGGAATACTGCTCGGGCAGTGTCAATCAATCGCTTCACGCCAATCATCCACTTGCCGCACTCCTCGCTTCGGGTCGTCATAATGTCAACCTGCAGGGCACTGGCCATGGCGTAGTCCTGCTGACTGACAGCCTCGACGAGCCGCAGCATCTCCTCAATCGTCTCGTCAGACAGCAGATCCTCGTTGTTGAGATGATCGTAGAGCATGTTGAGTCGACGCTCAGCGTCCTTCATCTGTCGCTGGTACTGCTGTGGGATCACTGGCATGACGCGGTCCAGTTCTGCGCTGAGAACCTCGAAAATTGGCCTCGACTTGTCTGGAATGTGGCTTCGGTCGCCCGGCGGGTGCTGCGGCGTGATCTGCTCGACAATTGGCTCGGGCTCGGGAGTAGCGCTCTTAACCGCCTGGCCTGGCTGGTACTGACCTGCCAGCGGTGGAGCGGCGAACCCACCGGCGCCTGGGCCGGGAGGCGGAGGTGGTGGAGCGAACACAGCACCGGCTGGGGGCGGACCTGGGGCAATTGGGCCCTGCCCTGGCGGTGGAGCGTACGGGTTACCTGGCGTAGGGATTCCGTGCTGCTGTTGCTGCCCTGGCGGTGGAGCGTATGGGTTTGATGGTGGTGGACTGGCGACCTGGGCCATTGGAGCGGCCCCGTATGGGTTCACTGCACTCTGTTGGGGTGGTGGCTGGGCGTATGGGTTCTGCTGTGACTGGGCCTGGGCGTATGGGTTTGGCGGGGGTGGTGCAGTTCCGTAGTGGCCGCCATTCTGGGGTGGAGAAATGGTCGCCGTAGGCTGAGCCGGAGCGTATCGGTTGTTGAGCACTGGAGACGTCACCCGTGGAGACTGGACGCGTGGAGAAGAGCTCTTTGGCGGGGGAACAGCACCGCCCTTTGGTGGCCCAAGTGGAGGCGATTGGCTCACTGGTGGGGCCTGGTTAGGGAAGGGAGATCGGATCGCGGTGGCCGCTGGCGTAGCTCGTCGCGAAGCAGTGATTGCGTGCTCTGGGAGGTCGTTCCACCCACCCTTCTCCTTTGGTGGCCGGGATCCGGCAGCTGGTGGTGGGGGAGGCGGAGGCGCTGGGGAGAGCGGTTTGGCGTAGGTCGGCACCGAAGGGGCGCCCATTGGCTGGTACGGGTTCGCTGGTGGCGACAAAACAGGCTGCTGAGGCACCGGTGGAATCACAGGCTGCTGTGGCACCACTGGCTTCGCCACAGTAGGCGGGAGAACCGCAGGGGGCGCAATGTATGGGTTTGGAGCAGCCGCTCGTGGTGCGGCGGCCGCATAAATGCTGCTGAGTCCACCAGACGACTGGGTTCGGGCGTGACTAGCCTTAGTTGTGGTGGTAGTGGCCCGAGCCTTAGCCTTGTGGACTCGCTCCTTCTCCAATGCTACGCCTGGGTAGTCGCTGGGCAACAGCTTGAGGTAGGCCTCAGCAAGGTCGAGGTGGCCCTGGGCACCCACGACGGTCGCGTAGTCTCGATAGGCGTTGTAGAGACCGGCGAGATTCGTATCGTCCGACGAGGTGGCGGCATCCTTGATACCAACGGCCTTGCGGAACATGGTGACCTTTTCGACAAACTCGTGGAGCGCCTTGAAGTGGGCCGGGAAGGAGGACGATTTGTCCTCGAGGTCGCCGTGGAGCTCAGCGTACGACACTTCCCGCAGCCACAGATTGACGGCCTTATCGAGGTTGGACCCAGCGAGGTAGCAGAAGACGGCGCTGTTACGCAGTTCTGTCTTTTCGGTAGGGTCAGAGGCCTCCCGCTGGGCGGAGAGGAGTCGGTCGCCAAGCTGGCCGCTGAGAGTGGCAAAGGACTTGTCGTTCTTACAGTACGTGAAGAGACCCGTGATGACCTCGCGCCACTCGGTAACGTCGGCGTTGTTGACCAAATCGTTGAGATTGTTGCTGGTGACGGAGTTCAGCAGTCGCACAAAGGCATTGGTCTTGGCGTTGGTGGCGACGTAGGCGTTGCGCACCTTGGCCTTGAGCTCTTCAGAGCCATTGGCTGACAGCATGAACGCGTCGGGGATGCGGCCCTGCTCGAGACAGATGTCGACAGCGCGCTCAATCTGGCCCAACAGCACAGCTCGCGTCAGGTCTTGCTCGGCCGAGGACTGGCCCGACGTAAAGAGGTGGAACTGGCCAATTGGAGCAAACGACGACTCTTGGGTGGACTTGAAGCTGCTCAGGAAGCCCACATCGGTTCCATTGGCCTCGTCAAAGCCGACTTCGTTGGCCGTTTCTTCTGTGGCGGTGGCGGCGCTAGTGCTGAAGCTGCTGAGGAACCCGGTCCCAGACCCTTCACCAAATAGGTCATCTTCTTCTTTGGTTTCTTCAGTTTCGGCCTTTTCAGGTTCTTCCGGCTCTGGCTGGTCCTTCTTCTTCTTGTTCTTCTTCTTCTTCTTTTTGGAGACCTCAGTAACCGAGCCGTGTTCCGACGCAGTGGTATCTACGTCCTCCTCCTTCTCAACCTCTTCCTTTGGCTCCTCTGGCTTTTCCTCCGGCTTGATCTCCTCCTTTGGCTGCTCAACTGAAGGCTCCTCTGGCTTCTTCTCCTCTGGTCTGGGGGTAGGAGCCTGGAGAGCCTCTAGAGGCACCTGGGCGGTCTCAAAGAACTGGGCAAGACGCACCCGCTTATCACCGTCCTCCATCAGAGCGGCAATGACACGCCAGTCAAACTGCTCCGACTTGGATTTGGCATTGTCGGCCCGCGACTTGGCAATGGCCGACAAATCCCTACTGTGCAAGATCTCCGACATCTGCGTCGCCTCGTCGTTAATAGAATCGTCTCCATAGTGCTTGGACGAAATCTCCACCGAGGATCGACCACCCTCCGTCTTGACGGCGACAATCTTACCGCCAAATGCAAACTGGGCCGAAACCGGTCTTCGAAGCCACTGGGGAGCAAACTCGAGGCTGAAGCTCGGCTTGTTGCTGTTATCCTTAGCGTGGGTGTCCTGAAGCGTCTGAATAGCAATGGTGCCTTCCTGGGAAGCCGTAGCAAACAGATCGGGAACACGCGGGCTGAACCGCGTCTTGAAGCTCCAGCTCGACTCAATTGGGTACTCACCCACCTTTACACTCCTTTCGGGGTTCCACAGGAACGTTCTGTTGTCCATACCCGTGGAAATGAGCAGGTTGGCGTCCTGGGCGCACCAGTCCATCGACGCAATGTCGCCCTTGTGCCCCCGCAGAACCTGCTGCGGCGCCGAGTTGTTACGCAAATCCCACAGAAGAATAACTGGTACGTTCTCGTCACGCGACGACACGGCAAACTTGACCGCTTCCGTCGGGTGCCACGCAATGGACCCCACGGGACATCGTCCGCCCGTCGAATTGGCGTACTTGAACTGCAGTACTTTTTCGTCCTTGCTGCCCAATTCAAGCACCGAAGTATAGCCCGTGTTTCCGGCGACCGCAAACACCTTGGCGATCTTGTTGTTCCAGCTCATGGCGTCGATTTCGTCGAGCCGGCACCGCTCCGTGGGCACAGCAAACGCGCTGCCTCGCTTGAGGTCCCAGACGAAGACCTCGCGGTTGGCGCCAGCCGAAGCCAGCACATGCGACTGCACGGGGTTAAATTGCAGCGACCGCACAGCGCCCGAGTGCTTCTTTAGCGACAGCACGCGGTTCTCCGGGTTATGCGCGTCAAACGCGTTGACGAGACCAGACTCGTGGCCCGTCGCAATGACTCCACTAGGGCGCGCATCCGACACGCCGCCCCATACAATGTCGTTGATCCTACAATAATCATTAGCTCTCCGTGTTACTTTTGTGGTTGCAATTGACTTACTTGGACGAATCAACGCTGACCGAAGAGGAAGGGGTGTCCAATAGGTAGCTCTTGCTGGCTCGGTCCACCAGGTTCAGGTCCCAAAACTCCAATTGGGACTGCCCGTTGGCATACGAGCCCGTCACAATCGAAGGCCCCGTCGCCACGGGGCTCCATGAATACGCGCTGGAGCGGTTAATCTCCCGTAGCTTTACCATTCTCTATAGTTCAAATCACTTGGTAAATCGTGCTTTTTTCTTCCCTGAGAAAACGTCAAGAACGTCAATTGAGGGCCTGCTAGATCTGTACGATGTTCCTCAGCCTACGATCCCAATGAAATTAAGCACTGCTCCCTGTTCTCTCGTCTCTCTTGGTGCTCTCGCAAGCGATGATGTGATGTCAAGAGGGGGACACGAAAGAGACACCTTGGCCAGTTGGCGCGGGCGGCCGCGCGACCCCCTTCCCACGCGCCGCACTACACGCGGCTCACTCCCCCTTACTATGGTGACCGTTTAACAGGTCATACACCGATTTTAGTACTTGGGGGCCAGCCCCCAAGCCCCCGTGGCTCCGCTTCGCGGAGATCTTCGACCCCATAGTTATCGATCTTGGTACTTGGGGGCCAGCCCCCAAACCCCCGTGGCTCCGCTTCGCGGAGGACTTAGTTACACAATGCAGATTGAGTATATACAAGAATTATTTACAAATTAGCAGGGTTAGACGTCTCTAGTGGATGTTCTTTGGTTGTTCATTTTTTGAGCCCAGCACTCTTTGAAAGCTTGCATCTGTCTTCGTTAGCGAGATCAATTGGATATTGTTCAGCTTACCTCTTTGATGCATTCCCTCCAGTCTTTCTTTTCAGCATGACAGTCCGTCAATGCCATGTTTTCAGCTATATTTAAAAATGTTACCATATTTGATCGTTTTCCAAACTGTGAGTTTAAACTTACCAGAACAGCCAGTATCAATGATCCGTTGGTCCCTTTTAATTTCGTTAGTTTCCTTTATTTAGATCTTCAGGTACATACCACTCGTCAGGCTCGTCGTCATCCTCCTCTTCGTCCTGAGCTGACTCCTTTTTATCTACCGTTGGAGAAGTTGCATCCGTCATGATAAGTAAGGGCCTATCGGAGTCAGTCCATTTCGAAGTCGCCTCTTCTAGTGCTGGCCAGTAACCATGGCAACCTGGTTGGCGGGGGGTTTCCTCCCAATACGCCAGCCAGACGTTTGTGCGGCTCGTCTCAGACATGGACAGCTCGTGGGGCTCAAAAAATGTGCGGCTCATGCGGCATGGAACTTCATTCACCGAGAGACATTCGATTCGACTGCAAGGCTTAAGCTATTTATCCGATACAGACTCTAAAAACTGATCCATTCTTTTTTTGGATCCAATACTTGAACATGAAGTGAATAATGCGCAAAGCACTCTGGTCGAGGAATCAGATGTAATGGGGATCCACAAGATGGAGATCCAGAATACGACCATCCAGAAACGACCATCCAGAAGCTGACTATCCAAAAGATAACGATTCAAAAGATGACGATTCAAAAAACGACGATTTAAAAGGCAAGGATTCAGAAGAGTAGTGATGCAGACGCAAGTATTCCTGAAGCAATTATGAAGAGGCTAGCAAGTTTTGTTGAACAGTAAGCTGGAAATCCAACCAGTCGGGCAAAAGTACTTTTTTATCCAAAAAAGTGTATGCCTTACACTGGGGCTGGAGGCTCCTGCCCCCCATCCCCAATACTCACACCTGGGGCTCCGCTCCATTGAGATATAGCAATGCTACTCCAGGAGAAGCTCTCTGTCTACAAACCATATAGTACGTAGGGAGCTAATTGATCTCGCAGAAGAAGTCGACAGAATTCTCAGCGAAGCGGAGCCACGGGGGTTTGGGGGCTGGCCCCCAAGTGTCAAATGATCAACGAACTATGCATTCATAAACAGGATCTGTGCGAAGCATTTCTGGTTCCCAATGCGAAAGTAGTAGAAATCTCCGCGAAGCGGAGCTATGGGGGTTTGGAGGCTGGCCCCCAAGTCTGGAATGAACTCGTAAAACTCATGAGACTTGGTACTGGCCAATCCCGCCATACTGGTCTATAGTAGCATGCTGTGTATGAAGCTATCGCGAAGATTCTCCGACGAGTGAGACCCTCCCCAACAAAACCTTCACCGCAACCGATTTCCGATAGAAACCCCCAAAGATACCCTCGACCGGTTGATTTGGTGGTCTCGTTTAACGCATAACTAACAACATTTAAGTAACAAGATCAGAAAGATTTGGCGGGTGAAAAGTTTCGCGAGTCATTTGAGTCATCCTCGCTGCATCATCAAACGTCCGACCCGTCCCCGACTTTTGACGTTTGCCCACTCCCCGACGTCCATTAACACCCACGTCGCTATGAACGTGCTCGTCTATTCAGGTAAGCCCTCCACTACCTCTTGTGTGTACATTTTCGTAACTAACGCATATGTAAAGGCCCAGGGACGACTGTAGAGTCGGTTCAGTACTGCACTGATACGCTGCGAAGGCTCCTTACCCCTCACTACTCGGTACTCCCCGTATCGCAGAACGTCATTAATAACGAGCCATGGGAGCGCTCCACGTCGCTCATCGTCATGCCAGGCGGTGCTGACCTGCCATATTGCCGAGAACTCAACGGCAAGGGCACCACGAATATCAAAAAGTTTGTCCAGAAGGGCGGCCGGTACCTCGGGTTCTGCGCTGGGGCCTACTACGGAAGCGCCAAGGTCGAGTTCGAAGTCGGCGACCCAGTGCTTGAGGTCAGCGGGTCGAGGGAACTGGGCTTTTTCGAGGGAATCGCCCGAGGATCCGCCTATAAAGGGTTCCAGTACGGCAACGACGACGGAGCATGCGCGCCCAAGATCAAGGTCAACCAGGAAGCCCTCGGGGTTGATTTCTCTACGTTCAATTCGTATTTCAACGGCGGGCCTACTTTTGTAGACGCAGCCAAAAAGGATGGCGTAGAAGTGCTGGCGGAGTATGCCGACGCCATCGATGTAGAAGGGGGGCCCGCTGCCGCAGTATACTGTAAATACGGCAGGGGCTCGGCTGTTCTGACCGGGTTCCACCCCGAATACTCGGTACCAGGCCTGAAGATTACTTTGGACAAGTCTGACAAGCGGCTAGAGGTCATTGGCGACTTGGAGGCCCATGAAACGGCCCGGGTAGAGTTTGTCCGGGCAGTACTGGCCAAGATGGGCATGATCGTCAACCGCAATGACGAGCTACCCCCGGTTCTCACTCGTTTGAGTCTGTCGGCGCTTGAGCCCGAGCGACTGGCTCCCCTCATTGAGTCTCTCAAGCCAGAGCTCAGCCAAGACAAGCCAAACCAGCTGAAGGGCTTCAACGATACCTTCCAGTTCAACGACGCTAAAGATGGTCTGTTCTCGCATCTGGACGGCCTCTCAGTAGAAGACCGCCCCATGTTTACTAACCCGGAAGACAACCACAAAGTGCTTAAGCAAGTAGATGTTTTCTACTCAGGACGACCGAGTCCCAAGGATACTCCACACTTTAACCATGAGATGTACTTTGATGAGCTGAAGCGGGTTGGCGGGCAGTTCGGGTCGTCATTCGGTGACACACTTTTGTATGGCGAGGTTGTGACCTCAACCTCGACGATGCTTGAAAAGAACTTCCAGCTGCTCAAGCACCTGCCCACTGGCTTCTTTGCAGTAGGAACTATCCAGGTGAATGGGCGTGGACGAGGCAACAACGTCTGGGTAAACCCTCCCGGCGTACTGGCTGTCTCTGGCGTTATCAAGTTCCCGCTTCACGATATCGGGCCCAATACGCCGTTGGTGTTTATCCAGTACCTCGTGTCTCTTGCCATGGTCGAGGCAATTCGTGGATACGGCCCTGGGTACGATCAGATGCCTATTCGCATGAAGTGGCCCAACGACATTTACGCCGAGAACCCGGCCAAGAGAGGCGTAGACGTGGGCCAGATCGCCACATCAGACGAGTATCTCAAGATTGGCGGCATTCTCGTCAACAGCACGCTGCTTGAAAACGAATTCAATCTCGTGTTTGGCCTCGGAGTTAACGTTTCTAATGCGGCGCCGACCACCTCGGTCAACCTCATTCTCAAGGCGTTGAACCACGAGCGACAAGCCAAGGGGCTGCCCAAGCTTCCAGAGTACCGAATTGAGATCCTGCTTGCCCGGTTCGCCAATGAAATCGGCAAGATGATGCGAACTTTCCGCTTCGCTGGGTTCCGGCCATTTGAGAACCTCTACTATTCTCGGTGGCTGCATACTGACAAGATTGTCACTCTCGAGCAGCACGGCAATATGAAGGCGAAGATCAAGGGCATCACTATGGACGGGGGTATGCTTCTCGTCGAAGAGGTGGACCGTAATGGCAAGTCGCTTGGCAGAACTGTCGAGCTGCAGCCAGACGGCAACTCCTTTGACATGTTCCGAGGTCTGCTCAAGAAGAAGACTTAATGCTAGACGGCGGCACTCTTTTCAAGCTACTAAGCGATGGCAATTCTTGACATATGCAAGGTCTTTTCAAGAAGGCTTTACATACTAAACTACGGCAATTTTTTGGCAGGTCTTTCTCAAGAAGGCTTAACCCACTGTAATATACCCAATAGAGACTGTATATATACGGAATGATAGCGACTTGAAGGGTCACTAACAATAAACAACATGTATAAAAAATATTAGGCCAAAAACATATGCAAAGCGGAGCCAACAACAATAACGCCCATGGCAACTAGCCACTTGAATGCGGTTTCGTCAACTATGGATCCGCCATTCGTATAGCTGTCGATACCAGGCTCCGGCGTGTACGACTGCTTTCGGTACAGACCGATTGTGTACGAAAGCGGCTCCAGGTACCCCGGTCTGGGCGACATGGACATATTGCCCTTGCTGTCAAACATCTCAAGCTTGTAATTGGCAACAATGAGCCGGTTCGATGGGTTCTCGTCAGATTTGCCAGTATCCCACACAAGCTCAGTCTCCCTTGATGGGTGGTTCGTGGCAATTGTCACAGTCTGCTGGTTCTGCGAGCAATAGGCCAGGATATTGATGTGCTGCGGCGTCACAATTAGACTCGTGTACTTCCACTTGAACGTGGCATAGTCGCCAATCTTGATGTACGTCGATGAGGTCGAAACCGGAGTGACCATGGCAATGCCTCCGGGCGGAGATCGGGGATCAATCGAGGTAGGAGTCACAAACGCAGTAGAAGAAGTCTTCTTCTTATGATCGCTTGTGGTCGTCGTCTTCTTGTGGTTCTTCGAGTCGGTTTTCGACTTGTCGTTCTTCGAGTCGGTCGTCTTGCTATCCTTGCTATCCTTGGAATCCGTCTTGCTGTTATCCTTGGAATCCGTCTTCTTGCTGTCTTTGGTCGTCTCTCCGGTAGGGATAGCACTCACTTCTGGCATGTCGCTGGTTGCCTCGGTCTTACTCTTGGTCTTAAAGTCCCCAGAGACCACCGGCAGACTGCTGTCGTCGTTTCTCTTGACAGCTTCAACAGGACTGGCCCCAATAAGAGCGCTGAAAACAGCAAATAGGGCCAGGATCCTCAGTATAATCTGGGCCATAGCGTCGCGATCTGGCAAAAATAAGCGGCGTGAAAAGTTAATTATAGTAACCTAGATGGGTGTGTCTACGTGGGACGTTCTTCAAATCCCCAACCTTAGGCTTTTAGTGCAAAGTTGACAAGATCGAAAGGTCACCAACCTTTTAGTAATAGTGCCGGTCTGATCTTTGGTTGATTTTATGCCAAAGTCTACTTCAAATGCCACCAATGTGTTCTGGTGCGTTCTGGAGATTGGCCGTTTCAGACTGTGTCCCCAGGCAGCCAAAAATAAAAAAGACGCGACTTTGTACACAGATTTCCGTGCCGATCGCGTGCGGCTTGTGTTTACCGTGCATCACCACATCCAAAAAAGGCCTTTAGCCAGCATTTTCATAGCCATTAAGATATGGAAATAGTTGAAAACCAGCTTTATATGGATTATTACTATGGCGGGGGAGATTTAGAAAGTAGGTAGAGAATATGTTAGATTTGAAGATCGAATTTCTTTGTCACCTTGGCGACGATTGCTTGGTATCGTAGAGCTCCCGCGAGTGTCCAAGTTATATGACTTGTTATTCTGACCTTATTCACTGTAATATTCGTAATAGTCTTTTGTAAAATGGGTAGCAATTATTATACATAAACATATTTTTTTCACATACGCAGGTGCGGGAACGGTAGGAATGGTAAATCTAGAAAAGGAATGTCGGATGGCACGCAATACGGCCCGCTTGTAAAAGAATTCTGAAGTAGAGTCTGGATTAACTGAAGCCGAGTGACATTGATGCGGTAGTCTTGCGACTGCTTGATGAGTCGGCTAATATTTTGCTGCAGAGAGCTGATAACTGGAAAGTCCGCGGGGTCAAGAGAACCGCCGACAACGTTACCAACAACGGCCTCCAAGCCATCTGCCACCGACTGCACAAATGGTCCAAGCAGAGCATTGCCAGCAGTCTTGGACGCCCCAAAGCTGAACGGTTCAATAGCCTTGGAGACGGTAGCTATGCCGATATCAATCTGAGCATCTAGACCATTAAAGACTTCAGTAATCGCTGCAGCACCAGCTCTATCGGAAGTTTGACGATAATCGTTTACCACAGCATCGAGATTCAGCTGGGTATTTTTCATTACATCTCGTGCATTGCCGAGAATAACAAACTGTCGGGCTTCAACAGTGACCGCAGGAACAGCTACCGCGGCCAAAGGGCCAGACATAAGCACATAATACGCGGAACTAAACGCCATTTATTGGAAAAGCTTCTCTGGCTTAAATTACAAACTGATGACATCTGGGCTCATCGCAGCTATTTGTATTCGATATTTAAAAAGCCATTTCGAATTGGCCGACCCGAGTAACTTCGGATTTGACCTTAACTCTATTACATGTGTACCTCCGTTGGCCCGCTAACAAATGGTTTAAAGGCGTTAAAGTTAAATAGCAGCACAACCATTGATTTTTTTCAACGGTAATAACAAAAATTGATTATCGCTTCTTGCTGGTAATCTTGGCCTTCTTTTTAGCCTTTTCCGCAGCCAGAGCCTCCTTCTTTCGCTTCGCGGCTGCCTGCATCTCACCTTTCGACTGCGGCTGCGCCGTGAAAAAGTCCATAATTCGTCCCTGGGGCGTAGTCTTAGAGCCCTTCTTCAGTTTAGCAGCTCCCGCCCGTACTCGGTCTTCAGAGAACCCTTTCTGCTTGCACAAAAATTCAACTAGGCCCTCTACGTCAGGCTCACCCCATTTGATGTCAATGTCCTTAGCCGGGGTAACCTCCGGGTTGCTGAATAATTTGCGCACCTCCTCGAACGGCCAGTCCTCGGGAACCTTAATCTTGCCCTCCTTGGCCCTGAGGTGCTCAACAATCTTCTCAAGGCTTTTATACTCCTTGATAAGCTTAAATGCAGTAGCCGGACCCACACCCCGGATCGGATCACAGTAATCGCATCCAAGCAGAATACACAGATCAATAAACTGTTCCCTAGTTAGTTCCAACAGGGCAAGAGCTTTCTCCGTATCGATCTCGACCACTGGCTGTTTCTTCGATTCAGGAGCAGTCATGTGTCGAAGCAGGATGGGTGTGTTAAACGTCAGAGTGTCCATATCTTCAGATGCTGAAGCGTAAACCTTCTTTTCCCGAGCCAGCTCAGCACACTGTGCCTCCGCCTCACCTGGCGCTTCGACATAGGGCACGCCCATGAGCTTCAGCAGCTTCTTAGCCTCCTCATTCTGATCTCGCGTGACCTTGACCTGACGCCTCTCGTATCTACTGATCTCTTCGGCCGTGCCCGTCTCTTTAATCTCCTCCTGCTTTCTCTCTGCCTCGTCTCTTCGAGCCAGTCGCTTGGCCAGCTCGCCACTCTTGAGCTCTGGTGGCTTACCGTCAAACACATATACTGGCTTGATTCCATTGTCTACGATCCGGATCGTTCGGTGGAACATCCCTACAAGATGCGACGTAGTCTCTCCTTCTTCATTCTGTAGCTGTTGGCCATCCGTTTGTCTAACAGCGATTAGGAACTGGTATAACGACATGGACGCATCAATTGCTACTTTGCGCCCACCGAGGGCTTTGAAGTCCAGGTTCTTTACCGCTGTAGGAGCATTGTCAAATATAAGTGGGAAAAGTCCTAAACTTGTTAGTCAATCGCGAACATCTTCTTGTCCCGTTAACATACCTTTAATACCCATTTTTAGATATATTTCACGGTACTGTAGATCAAAGAGGAAGGGAAATGGACCGACGCGTAGAAATAAATGGGAGATACGCGGGCGCGCCACCACGCGTTTTTTTTCTTCAATTAACGCGAGTCCAAACTAGGAAGGTCCACAATCGAGACGCATAGAACCAGCTATAGTACCAATTCTTACGCCTAGGCATATGTCAGTGCTTATATTAAACTCACAATAAATAACGCAGTATGATGAGAGCAGCTTATGCAGAATCAAGGTAATGGGTATATACAGATCTATTTGAACTCATCCTTGAGCTTCCACTTCTTTTCGTCAGGCTGCCACTCAGCGATTTGCCTCAACATTTGCCGAATCGTGGCTATGTCTTGAGAATTCTTCACCTCAACTCCGCTTGCAGAAACTAACGCCGGAGATGGAGCCCGCAAGTTCTCAGCCGTTGCCAGGAAATTCCTCATGTTTTCAATAGCAGTCTGTTGCTTGCTTGTAGCAGATCCCCCGCTAGCAGAACCCGCCTTCGTTTCAAGAGCCTTTTTATCCCTGATGCTCTGAAGAATAGACGAAGATGAGATCTTTTTGCCGTTATCCGGGGTAGGCGAAGGAGTCCCGCCACGAGACTTGGCACCAAATCGGCCAGCAGTGCCAAACTTACCAGTCCAAGTAGGGGTTCCAATTTCATGCTGCCGCGCCGCTCGACGAGACGCTCTCAGAGCATGCACCGCTTGGTTCGCAATTCGTTGTGCCTCTCTCTCTACAATGACAGTGTCAGGACGTGAAGCATCCATGATTGCGTCATGTTCCAAGGCGCTATGGACCCCCGAGCTAGCAAAAAGCCCTTGAAGAATTCGGTCGTCATCTTCCGCATTCTTCGTCTCTTCTGATTCGCTCTTGTTTGTCTGGAATTCTTCCAAGCCAGCAACACCATCCATACCCACAAGTTTGGCCAGGTCGTCTTCATTGTCCTGCTTTCGTTTCCTCTTGCCAAGACGCGATGAAGCAGTCGCGACCTCAGTACCTTTGAACATACCTCCAGTCTCCGTGCCTTCCTCATCAACGTCTCCCAGAGAAAACAAGTCGTGAAGATCATTCATTTTGAAGAATCGCCGTTGCTTGGGGTCCTTCAGAATCTTGTTTGTGAGAAACTGCTTGAAAATTTGCCGGTGGTAAATCTTTTCCTCAATGGCACCTGCAGTCATAAGGCGGTAGATTGTAACGTCCTTCTTCTGGCCCAGACGCCAGGCTCTCTCTCGAGCCTGGACATCCGTGGATGGATTCCAATCTGGGTCGAAAATAATAACCCGGTTCGCGCCTGTTAAGTTAATGCCGAGACCACCGACTCTCGTGGTAAGTAGAAACACATTAATAGATGGGTCTTCGTTGAATCTGTCAACCAAAGTTTGTCTCTGACCAATTGGAGTAGAGCCATCCATCCTCAAGTAAGCGACTCCAGAGAGCCTTCGCATAAATAGCTCCAAAATGTCAAGCATTTGTCTTGTCTGGCAAAAGAGCAGCGTTCGGTGGCCTTGTGACTTCCACAGCTCAACTAGAGATTTCACAACCTGCATTTTCCCGGACTTTGCGGGATTGCCATAGTTGTATCCTTTCTTTCTCAAAAGCTCTTCTCTCTGTACCAAATCTGGATGGTTGCAAATCTTTCGCAGAATATCAACACCGAACAAAACTTGTCTCTTGCCTGCGAAAATTGACTTCATCTCGTCAGATTTTAGGAATGTGGTGTAATTCTCGCGTTGGATCTTGGTCAGCTTGCAAAATAGAACTTTCTCACTCTTCTTGGGCAGATCAGATGCGACGTCTGCTTTCATCCGGCGCAGCATGTATGGCGCGACCATATCTCGAAGCACAACTGCGCACTTGTATCCTGTTTGGACTTGAACGTTAGTTGCATTAGCATAGCCGCCAATATTAATGGGAACGGCAAACTGGTTCTGGAACACGGGAAGAGTGCCCAAACGACCAGGGAAAACGAAGTCAAACAGACTCCACAGTTCAGTTAGGTTATTCTGAATCGGTGTACCACTAAGGATAATACGGTTTGACGTCTTAACCTGCTTACACGTCAAAGAGATGTCGGAGTCGGGGTTTCTAATCTTATGGCCCTCATCAAGCACACAATACCCCCACTCCTTATTCAGTAGAAAATCCCGGTATATCTGCATCCCGACATACGTCGTCACAAGTACATGCCCGTTTGTCACGACATTATCAACAATAGACTTGGCACCAGCACGAGCCTTGAGACTACCACGACTGGGTAATTCTTCTCCGGGCTTGGTTTGCTCTAGCATTGCTTCAATAGATTCTTCCTTCTTAATGTCCATCCCAGTACCAATGGAATGGAGAATAACTGTTCTCAATGGAGGCCACCAGCGATGGAACTCGTTGACCCATTGTTTCATGACTGTGGCCGGGCAAACAATGAGCACAGGCTTATCGAGGAGTCCTGAATAATGTAGCCCAGCAACGAAAGCTACAATTTGGATTGTTTTTCCCAGGCCCATTTCGTCCCCTATAATTCCTCCCACTTTCTGTGAATACAGCTCCCACAGCCACTGGACACCGGTTCGCTGATAGTCAAACAAACTAGGGTATATATCTCCGGGTATTTTGAACTTGCCATCGAGAACTGCATCGGACTCTTTCGGGTGCGGAATTTCCCATTCATTGCCAGTCTCAGCAGCAGCAGCATCAGGGTTAATTGATTCGCGGTAAGCTTTCCTCTTGCGAATCCACATTGCTAATCGCTGCTGGTACAATTCTTCATCACCGTCATCCATGCCTCGCAATTCTTCTTCGTCAGTTTTCCTCGCAACTTGACCTTCGTACATATCGAGGTCATATTGCTCCGCTTCTATTCCTTCATCATAGCTTTCATCTTCGTCCTCTTCGGGGACAAATTCCGAATCAGAATTGTCGTTATCCTCTTCATCGCTTCGCTTTATTCGCTTTCTACGTCGACGGGTAGTCATTAGAACTGGCTGTTCTTCCAATTCTTCACCAGGAAGCCTTAGGTTCTTGTGTGACATCCCGGTACTTTCAGTCGGGATTGTGGCAGCAGTAGTAAACTGCGAGCTGCTTGCAAAGGGCGTGATTTTACCAGTTCGTAGTAGATAGTCATGCTCCGATTCTTCGGGGAGTCGGTCAGAAGTTCCAGTATCCATTTGATTTCTAATATTCTGATTCTTTTGGCGCTCTGCTATTCGAGAGGTAATATCATTAAGGTCGCTATTGATCCCTTTCAGATGTATTTCCTTAATTCGTTTGATTTCATCTCTGATTTTCTCCTTGTGGCTGAGCCGCAGCGCTCTATCATCAAGCTGGCGTTCCAAACGGCGGATCTGGGACTCGTAATGGGCTTTGGCTTTCTCAGTCTTATCCAGCCGTTTTTGATCTAGTTCATCGTCTCGTTTATCCATAGCCTCAGTAGCCTTTAATAGTTAGCCAGAATGCGCGGCGTACTTTTACCCCGTTTAGCATACCTTCCTCGCCACATCTCTTTCGAGATCATCTTGATCCACGGACCAAGCGTCCAGCTCTGCAATGTCATTGGTATCTATGCGGTCTTCATCACTCATGGCGAATCTATTGTCAGTAATTCTTGGTACTTTGGGTGTTGGAGTCGCGGTTGACCCGGTGATTTGAAATTAATTTATGATAAGTACCGCGCGGCGAAAGCAATCTTCATATCGCCACTCCAACAAGTTTCCCTAAAAGGGCAACTAACTAATAAAGAGGTGGTGATAATACCGACGATATACAGTATATGTAGTAGTTACATTGAGCACTGTAAATTGAATTGACTCCATCTCAAGTTGACAGTTGAACACCCTCGGTATATGAGCCGCACAGAATGCGGCGGACGTGTTTCAACGCGGAGAATCTTAACTACCTACTGTGCCGCGGTTTTGAACGATATATCCTCTGTCTATGAGTTACTTTTGCAAGTATCCCATGGAAGGGTCAATATAATCATTCTTGCAACCGGCAATATGACTATTGTTACCAGAGATAATTAGTGCCGGTAATACAGTACCAGGTACAGTTCATCAAGAGACAATTAGAAAATCTAATTCCGCTATATTGACAGTTTGAGTTCTACCTTACATAATGTAGGCTATCTCTATCATATAGTCCATTGGTATTTTGCCAAGTACAGTGTAATTTCCTCTCGGTGATGCCTGATTGGTTAACAGATAATTAGCCTCAATTTACTCGGTATCACCAGCTTAACACAGAGCAACCATTGTACTTCCAAAATGAAGTTAGTGATGGTCAATTCGTAGACTATCCAGAATTAGATATCCAGCAACTATCCGATTCTCCGAGGATGCGCCGTAAGCTAAAGTCATTGCAGCGGCTGAGGCCGCTTCGAAGATACATACCCACCCTATACCCAAAGCCCAACTACGAATTGCTCCAGCTATATCGATTCTTGACTAAATGTCAAGTTACTGGAGCAATTCTCTAAATAGTTCTTACATCTGTAGGTGATTTACCGGTAAATGATAGCCGGTATTAATCTCTCGTGGTGCGTTGCGTTGAGCCGGTAGGTATCATGCAGGCCAAAGTCGGATCTGCAGATCCCAATGATACCATCCTCGAAAATAAGACGAAAAAATCTTTTCAATATCCAGTGAACTGTTTAGCAGATTTAGCAAAAGCTAATAATTGAAAATATATAGATAATATGTTTGTTTTGTATTTTAATAGACGGTCCGGTTGGTAGAGCAAAAGTTAAACGTTAACGTGAGACTCTCGAGTATGAAGGTGAATCAATACGCAGGAATCAATGAATCATGGTATATGGCGTGCGCCGAGCTAAGCCCTTTCGGTTATTGAATATAAACTAGCGAAAAAACCCGAAAACTTCCCCTTCTTCCATCTACGCTGGAGTAGAGAAATAATCTCAAGAAATGACCATGGACAGTCTGACGAGTAGTCTCGAGAGCAACCGAGCCGCCGAGCTCGAGTTTGTGCTCGAGAATTTGACGAAAAAGCTTGTCGAGTACGCCAAGCGAGCCGACAGCCCGGACGGTAACGTTGGGAACCACTATACTCCCCAGGAGCTGAAGAAGAGCCTTAAACTCGACCTGCCCGAGAGCGGAAGCGGCCCAGAGGGTTTGCTCCGGGAGGCTGATCAGCTGCTGGACAACTCTGTAGTTACCTGGAACGAAGGATTCCTCGACAAGCTATATGCGGCGACGAACCCCGTGGGTGTAGCTTCTGATCTCCTGCTGTCAATCCTGAACACAAACTCGCATGTTTTCACCGTCTCGCCGGCTTTGACGCTGATCGAAAACAAGACAGGCCATGAGTACGCTAAGCTGTTTGGGTTTAAAGAGCCCCATTCCGGCGGACTGACCTTCCCTGGGGGGTCCTACTCGAATTCCACCAGTCTGACTATTGCCCGAAGCTACCTGTACCCAGACACGAAGACCAAGGGCAATGGTGCATACAAGTTTGCCATTTTCGCCTCGGCGCATGCTCATTACAGCGTAGAGAAGGCGGCCATTTTCTGTGGCCTCGGCAGCGAATCAGTATTCAAGGTCAAAGTGTCGCCAGACGGCCGGATGATTGTTGATGATTTGCGCCAGAAGGTCGAACAGGCCAAGGCGGATGGGTACACTCCACTGTATGTGAACGCTACTGCGGGAACAACTGTGTATGGGTCGTTCGACGACTTCCATGCCATTGGCGACGTGGCTAGGGAGCACAAAATGTGGTTCCATGTAGACGGATCTTGGGGCGGTAATGTTGTATTCTCCGAGAAGCAGCGATACAAGCTCAGCGGCGTTGAGAGAGCCGATAGTCTTACTGTCAACCCTCACAAGATGCTTGGCGTTCCCACGACTTGCTCTTTCCTGCTCCTGCCTGACAAACGGGTGATGCAGATTGCCAACTCACTGCAAGCCCCATATCTGTTCCATAACCACCGAGATGACGACGATGAGCTGTATGACCTTGCTGATGCTACAATGGGCTGTGGTCGACGACCTGACGCGGTCAAGCTGTATCTTGGGTGGCACTGGTTCGGCCGGGAGGGCTATGGCCAACGAGTCGACCATGCATTCGATGTGACCAAGTACCTTGCGACTCGCGTCAGAGACCATCCAAACTTCGAGCTCGTGTCGGAGTTCCCGCCACCATGTCTTCAGACGTGTTTCTTCTATAAGCCGAGGGGTCAGTTGCTGGCTCAGCCTGAGGAGAACTCTAAGCTTACTAGAGGCATTGTTTACGAGCTGCATAAGAGCAAGAAGTTCCTGATTGATTTCGCTCCTGACGCGCTTGGCAGGGGTGAGTTCTTCCGAGTTGTCGTCAACTCGCCAGTGGTAAGCAGAGAGACTATTGATGTGCTCATTTCTGAAATGGACCGAGTTGGTCGATTGCTTTCTAAGTAACTAATAGATGCATATCCCACCAAATAACAGGCTAGATATAATTATAGGCTGGAGCTAGATGGACGAAAAATTAATGTGTAATCTACTGATAATCTGCTGAGAGAATCTACCAAGAGAATCTACCAAGAGAATCTACCAAGAGAATCTACCAAGAGAATCTACCAAGAGAATCTACCAAGAGAATCTACCAAGAGAATCTACCAAGAGAATCTACCAAGAGAATCTACCAAGAGAGAACCCAGAGACATAGGCTAAGACCGAATAAATAAAACATTTACTATTTACAAGACAGTTCAACACCCTCAATAAAATCTACTCCTTCTTGGGGATGGCGCCAGCAAGAAGCCTCTGCTCCTCTGCCGGATCGTAGTTGCCAGAGGAAAGCTGGGCCAGCTTCTCGTCGTACTTGCCGGTAGACATCCGTCCATTCCCCCGGAAGCGCTTCCGCATGTCCACCATGCCTCTCTTGCACTCCATGAAAGCCATGAGATGAAACCGGCACTGCTCAGGCAGCTCCTGCCTCAGCTTGTCGTCGGTGATGCACTCCTTTGGCGTATGCCGGTCGATCAGCACACACGGCGACCTCTGCAAACAAATCGCCACTTGGTTTCTCTGATCCTTGCAGCTATTCTTGTTAGTCGATTCCTCAAAGCCCTTCTGTCCCACTTACCTCGAGCCCATAGTGTGATGGCGGTGATGATTTTGTCGTTGGTTTGGGATGTGAGCACTCCGATAGACGACCACCGACCATGGAGGACCAAAAGGAGGCACATATTTCGCCGCTCTACGGCGACAACATTCAGAGCAACAAAAAGGTGAGTCTGATTTGGTGGATATCGAAAGGATATGGTGTTAACAGTGGAGGTAGTCTATCCAGTTTGTGCGAAATGTGACTTCGCTGGCAATCGGTATCGGGGCAGGCATTCTTCGCCTCGAATCGCAGTACGGGTTCCTTTTCTACGTGGCGTGCAGTCTGGCAGTGGGCGGTATGATCCATATGTTTGTGGCCCAAGGGAGACCGAAGGAATATGTATTGAAGCCGCTGAACGAGATCTGGCTGGATGATATGCTGTCGGGTCTGTCGAGCTTTGTGCTCACCTGGACTCTTTTCTATGGCTTGGTTGACGCGTAATTGTTATTATATTGCATCTAATGAATGAATTCAACTTTTAGAAGGGCCTCAACAGTAAGTTATGGTCCAATTCGCCGGTATAGAATCTCTCCGCGCAGCGGAGCCCCAGGGGGTTTGGGGGACTGGTCCCCCAAAGACTACTCTTTGGACAAAATCATTGTGGGAGGAGACAACTCTTTGAACGGCTTTCATAGTGAGCAGATATCCGGTGAACTATTATACAAGGATTACATAGGAGTGTCGTAGTATATGCAGGCGAAATCACGTACAGGACGAATTTCTTCGAACTTGATGCATTTCCAAAGAGCTTCCTGGGCATTTTCTGGTCGGGCTGCCCGCTCATATAGCTGCGACAGCAGGTAGAAGCACTCCGAGGAAGTTCGTCCCGGGCGTCGGATAGACAGGACATCGAGCAACCCGAGTGCCCGTGACCGGCCAGCCAGCTCATCCCGCTCGGAAAGGAACAGTTGGCGAACAGGTGGCTCTATGTTTTCTTCACCGTCCCCTTCGCCTTCACCGTCCCCCCAGCTGGTAGAGTACTGGACTACAAGGTGGGCGAAACCCAGAGCAGCCCTGAAATTGTCGCCATCCTCGTCTAGAGCAGCCTCAAACTCTTCCAGGGCATGTACTGGGCGCTCGGCTGACATAAGAATGCCGAGCTCTGCACGCGTCTCGGCTGAAGGCCCGTAAATGTCCTCTGCCTGGATAATCGCTTGTTCAGCTTCGGTGTAGAGGCCAGACCGTCGATACAGTGCTGCGATCCACAGCCAGATAGTCTTGAGCAGCTTAGCCCCATCGCCAGCAGTCACTTTTTGAAGCTTTGCAACCCGACCGCCCGTGTTGATGCTGCCGTTAGTCCCGTTTGTGTTGTTAGCCGTAGGACGGTCATGGCTTCGAAGAGACCTCGAACGCCTGCTGAGTCGCGATATACGCGACTTTGTTGGTGCCAGTTTCTCACTCGTCACCGATGGAGTACTTGCGTTGCGCCCTCGCTGGTCTTGGGGCTTTTCTTTGTTACTATCTTCGTGGTCGGGGTACATTGCAGCGTAAAGGGCCAGCACCTCTGGAACATGCTCCAGGGCAACGCTTGAGCCAGTCGAGGCTTCAATCAGAGCTACCTGAGTCATTTTCATCTGAATCACTTGATGCTTGATGCGGTCGGAGACCGGCCGCTGAAGTTCAATCCCCATAGCGCTATTGATGACCTTGATGGCCGTGTCAAATTCCTCGTGGATCGAGAGAAGCAACGCTAGTAAATGCCACCCCATGATGCTCGACTGATTGTGTATTAGGCCAGTCTTGGTAGCCTGGATGGCCTCGGCTATGCGCCCGCTACGGGCTAGCTGCACGGCGTAGTTTACTTGGACACGCGTGTTGTTTGGGTTGATTTCGAGAGACGACGCGTAGCTTTGCAATGCGAAGCTCATGTGCTTGAGATATTTGGCATAGTCGACTGCCTCGCCGCTGACGAAGACGTTGACGTCTGCTATCGCCGCGTAGGCAGCAGCGACCAGGTTCTTCTGAGCCTCAGTTTCACTACCCCGGAGGCTAGGAATCCACTCCAGCAGCTCAATGGCAAGAGCATGGGCCTTTCGAGCGTCTTTTTTGTAAGTAATCATCAATTCAATCGCCAGCACAAACGCCTTGATGGCCGAAAAATCGTCATCTCCAGAAGCGTTCTCTAAGCTGCCGCCCGTCTCCTCACGCAGTTTGAACTTGCTCTGATAAGCCTCGTAGGTCTTGAAACTGAGCAGCGCTTCGTCGAATAGGCCAAGCGCGGCACACACCGTTATATGGTGTCGCATGATGGAGCACGAATGGAACGTGAGAAGAGCGGATTTCCGCAGAGTAGAAAGGATGCGCTCGGTGTACTGTACTTGGACGGGGTCAGTAACGACTATACGCTCGCCGTCCTGGTCTACGAGGGGAACGGTCTGTTTCCAGTCCCGGATGAGGATGTCAATGTACTCTTCAACAGCCGCATTAGAGTCCGTAGCAGTGGGAAGACGCGATCCCGAGAACAGGTAGTGTTCATACAGCTCAGAAATGGCCTGTAGTTCTTCGCGAGAGCCATCCGGATCCCCCTTCTGCACGAGAGAGGACATGAATACCAGATATGCATTGAGTAACCGCAGCTGACGGTCGGCGACTGCTGGGGGGAGTTGGTCGAGTTGCCGCATAGACTTGGAGACACCCATGTACCCTCTGTATGCCGATAGAATGCGCTGATGGTCATTGTAGGCTCTTGAAGTCACCAGCATGCTATACCGGTAGTACAGCACCTCGGCCCATACCAGCGTTTCATGCGACTCTGTTGATCTCACCAATTCGGTAGCTGAATAAGTGGCAATTGCCTCATCAAACTGCGAAGTCGCCTCTAGGGCCATCCCCAGTACAGCTCTATGCCGGTACACGGCTGCTGCTACGTACCCTCGGGCTGCGGCACCACTGGGCGGATCCAACGGCGTCAACAAGTCAATTGCGCTTCTATACTCTGCCAAAAGCACCAAGGAGTGCCCATAGACGACACCGCGGATATACCTGTCTTCGGTGGACCCAGTTGTTTGCGAATGAATGTCCTTGAGCTCATCAGCGACAGCCCGTAACTGAGCCTTGTCCCTAACACTCTGGGCTGCAAGCCGGTCGGAATTCATCGAAAGGACCTGTGTATACAATATTTCTTCTAATACTGCCACTCTAGCAAAGCTTGCATGTTCTGGAGAGTGTTTGGTGACTTTCCTAGCCAACTCAGGGACACGAGTCCATGCTGAGGAGCCACGGGCCTCGTCCAGTGATTTTAGGTACGTCTCCGCTTTTGAGTTCTAAAAAAAAAACCATCAATTAGTTCAGATCAAATCATATAACCTCAAATTTGTGTTTCGTCTACTTACCGAGACCATGCTATGGGTGTAGTCTAACCCTCAAAAGTCGGGGAAAGGGGGTTTAATGGAGGAATCAAATGGGTTTAGGTGTGACGTCGGCGGTCCCAACAGCCATGCGATCATCATGGTGAGCAAGGAGGTGCACACGCCTGCCGATAGGTTAACTTACTTCACATGTTCCCTTCTATCGTCGGCAGATAGCTGTGCATGGCACTGGACTGAATTATAAACGAATGAAAAAGGTTATACCAGGCTTATTTCTTCTAATTTATAGTTGGCAGTATTTTTATGCCTCTGAGGCGACGGAACTAGGAGGTCTGCGTAGATTTGAGAACGATCCAGGCGTAGTCTCTGGACTGACAAAAAATGATGTCGATCGCTTTTCAGGGACAGATTGAATAGATTAGCGATTACAAATCAGATTCTTGGTAAAATGTCGACAGAGTTGATGGAATTGGTCGGGTTCCTGCATCATGATCAGGCCCAGATCAGGCAGATTGCTTTGGAAAACTTGGTGGGGTTCTCCCAGGGATCTCAGACCTTCATTTTCAAAGGCGAGGACATGCGTCCCGTCAAAGATATCAAGGCTATGATCAATGAGAAGTCTGCGCGGGCCGTGGGTCATGCTCTTAAGATCCTAGTGAATCTCTGTGATGACCGGGCAGTGCTCGATCTGCTGGCATCGGACGAGGTGTTCGTCAAGGAAGTGGCGAACCGCATCACTGATCTCAGCGAAATCAACGCAGATCTGTTCTCCATCCTGCTGGCTAATCTCGCCAAGAACGATCAGGTGACTGTGGTGATGAAAGCCAAGCGAGTCAAGCCAAGGTTGCCTGAAGAGGGTGACAAGAATAGACCGATGCCCATTGTCAAGGATGAGGACGTTTTCAAGTCTGGTAACTTGATCGACTGCCTTATGGACTGCTTTGTCAAGGGCTCTGATAGAAGTTTGAACAAGTACGCGGATTTCAGCTATCTGTCGTATTTCTTCATGGATGTATCCCGGTTCAATGACGGCCGAGGCTACTTTATTACCGAGCAGGCATACGACGGGGTTGTCCCTATCACTAAGCTGCTCGTGTTCACCGCGCACGAGTCAAAAATCCGAAGAGAGGGTGTTGCCTCGACTATTAAGAATTCGCTGTTTGACGTCACGAGCCATGAGAACTTTGTGTTCGACGAAAAGGTTGATATCCTGCCATATCTCCTGAAACCGCTGATAGCGGGCACTGACAAGATCGATGACGAAGAGATGCTCGAACTGCCTGAGGAGCTGCAATTCATGCCCGAAGACAAGAAGCGAGAGCCGGTGCACGATATTTTGACTGTTTTGGTCGAGTGCTTGCTTCTTCTTTGTAGCACCCGACCAGTGCGAGACTACTTCCGTGAGAAGCAGGTCTACCCAGTCATTCGAGAGCTGCATCAGAACGTTGAAGACGATCTGGTACGGGACCCTTGTGAGCGACTTGTTAATATGATTATGCGGGACGAGGCGGACGAAAAGCCAAAGATTGTGGAGGAAGAGGACGATGAAGACGGGGAGATTATTGAGGTATTGTAATTTAGAACAATTGTACGGCTATTATTAATGACACTGCGAACTATGCAACCATTTAATCATCTGTAATAAATATTCTCCAGCTATTCGCTCGCCAGTGCAGGAGCAATGAGAGAGTTAAGCAGACTTGGATTGAACAAAGCTTTCCAACATGACCTGCTGTTTTGTCTTGTACTTATCAAGCAGCTTGGCCAAATGCTGCATCCGTATCCTCATAGCTCGCTCGTCATCACCGTAGGTGTGCCAGGTAGTCCATGCCTTTGATGCCGCCAAATCAAGATCACTAACAGTGTTTGCCAAGTGCTCAATATACTTCGAAGCTACGCCCCTGGTGCTTGCGCTACTTGTCTCACCACCTAATGAACTAGATGCCTGGGCGCTATTGGAGGGCATACCCAGGGGAGTGGTAGATGTAGGAACGCTGTCCAACAGGCGAACAATTCGCTTAAAGGTCCGACGCATTTGGTAAGAGGAAACCGAGTTTTTCTTGTAGAACTCGACAGCTTTCTTGAGGTTTTTAATCTCCTCTGCCTGGCTATCGACTACCGTGTCGCCGCTGCTAGCCTCTCTGTCAATCATGCTGTTTGTAAAGGCGTCCAGTCGCTCAGAGGAGATGTTCCTAACAAACTTCTCAGTGTTGAGGTACATCAGCTGCCGAGAAACCTGTGCGGGAGTAATCGACTTTGTCGCCAGGAGCATGCGCAGCATGTGGGTAATCTCAATGACCGAATCCCCTTCGCTCTTTTCAGTAATCAGCGACTCCTTCTCGCTCAGTACTTGGAAAAGCCTCGACTGGCAGGAGATGAGCTGCATTGCAACGTTGTCCCTCTCCAAGAAAAGGCTGTTATACAGCGTCTTACATGCCTCCAACTGACCTTTAAACCCCTCTTCTGACTGTCTGATCTTGGCCAGCTGTTCTTGAAGAAACTTGTTTTCGTTAACTTGGGTCGTCAGCTCCTCCTTGAGCTGGCTTTTGAACTTATCCTCAGACTCTTGGGTATTGGCCAGTTGTTCGTGGAGAGCCTCGTTTTGTTCAGTCAGACTCTTTACCTCATGCTCGAGGCTGTTAATGTCACAGAGCTTTCTATCGAACTCATCCTTGGACTTTTGTGCCTCTCCCAGTTCTTGCTGGAGACCCTCTATTTCGTCAGTCAGAGCCTCTACTTCCTCCTCGAGCTCCTCAATGTCCCGACTATTAAGCTCCTCGTCATCGGGCTGGGTGTTGGCTTGAGTCCTGGACAGCTGTTGCAGGAGACCCTTGTTTTTTTCCATCAGTATCCCTACTTCCTTCTTAAGCTCCCCAATGACCTGCCTATTGACCTCATCCTCGCATTCTGGGGTCTTGGCCAGCTGCTGTTTGAGAGTATAGTTTTCTTGCATCAGAATCTCTGCCTCCTTCTCGAGCTCCTCATTGGCCTCCCTTATAAGACTCTGATCCCTAAGCAGACTTTTGTACTTCGTCTCCACATCTTTGGCCTTGGCCAGCTGTTCTTTGTAATTATTGTTTGCTTTCCTCAGGTCGTCTGCCTCCTTCTGGATCTCCTCAATCGCCTCATCAATGCGCTCATCCTCAAACTCTTGGATCTCGGTCAGGTATTGTTGGAGATTCTTGTTTTCTTCAGTCAGAGTCTCTATCTTTTTCTCGAGTTCCTCAATGGCCTGACTATTGGGCACATCCTTGGCCGGGGTCTTGGCCTGGGTCCCGGGTAGCTGTTGTTGGAGAGCCTTATTTTCTTCCCTCAGAGTCCCTATCTCCTCCTCGAGCTCCTCAATGGCCCCATTACCGAGTTCATACCAGGACTTGATCATGGCCAGCTGTTTTTGGAGAGCTGTTTTTTCTTCAATCAGAGTCTCTATCTCCTTCTTAAGCTCGCCAATGGCCGGCGTATT
The DNA here is from genome assembly GCF_965637985.1 of Blastobotrys vanleenenianus. Lineage (NCBI taxonomy): Eukaryota > Fungi > Ascomycota > Dipodascomycetes > Dipodascales > Trichomonascaceae > Blastobotrys > Blastobotrys vanleenenianus. Next base: position 54,252 of record NW_027481856.1, read on the forward strand.
CAGCTCACCCTCGGATTCTGGGGTCCGTGTCAGCTGTTGTTCAACAACGTGGCTTTCTTCCATCTCTATGTCCTTCTCGAGCTCGTCAATGGCCTCTCTTTTAAGCTCCTCCCCCCTAACCTGGCTTTTGGACTTATCCTCGAACCGCTGGGTCTTAGCCAGCTCTTCTTGGTAAGCCTTGTGGCCTTCCATCAGAGCCTCTGCCTCTTTCTTGAGCTCGTCAATTTCCTGTCGATTGTGTCCATCCGTGGATTCCTGGGCCTTAGCCAGCTCTTGTGGGAGAGCCTTATTTTCTTCAATCAGAGTCTCTACTTTCTTGAGCTCGTCAATGAGGAAAGGCTTGTTATTCTCTGCCATGCAGTTCATGTCCATGGCTGGATCCATAACCCTGGCGTTTTGTTGAATTTCGTCCATAACATGCAATCTTACCTGATCGAGATACTTTTCAAACCACTGCGAATCAGCCACCGTGTCTAGGTTGGGGTCCATTTGCTTATGGCAGACCAGTTTGGCCCTGTTAAAATTGGGGGAGCGGGGGTTTATATTTGCGAATTTCTCTAGCCAGGGCATTATTGTAATTGCTGGCAATAAACAACTAGAGTGATTGGTCTTTGACGACCAGAATAGGGTTGTGAATTGCTGAGTTTGTTCATTAGCTCATATCAACCCAAGCTTAATTTAATCTTATTCATTAATTATGCTTATCACTTCATTTCATGGCTACTCTCCGTTGCTCGACCATTGTTAATGTTTAAGAGGTACACTTTGCCAGTCTTTGCTCTACTAGTTTTATTACTTATACCTCTATAATGTTGTTCGAATATATGGGTAACTGCGGCGTAAACGTTGAGATGACCCTAATTGATCCAATTGATCCAACTGGTACAAGCACAGTTGCACAATTGGACCATATCCTATTTCAATGCTTTACTTTCTCACAATTATTGCAGAAAGGGCCTGTAATAACAGATAGCTCTATAACTACAATACAACTGTAGTACCTGGCAAGGGCTATAGTCATAACAAAGCTAATTACATAATTACGTTGATAAAATTTGTTAAAATAACATCAACGGGTAAATTAAAGAGCCGCGGGGAAGTGATTTACATGTGATAAGGCGACACACGCACGGACCAAGGTTCACATGCGTCCCGGTAGTGCACTAGTATTGGCTGATTGAACGGAATCAATCCTCGGTGCTGGCATACGAAGCGATATAAAAATCGTTGAAAAGTTTTAAGGAATGAACAAAACGTTTCCCTAAAAAGCCATGTCAGACAAGAAGAAGATTGTACGGCCTAGCGATATTCCGCCTCTGGCCACCGCCTTTTCTGGCGCGATAGGCGGAGCCGTGGCCAATTTATCGCTCTACCCGCTGGCAGTAGTTATCACACGACTCCAGGTCCAGAAGAAGACGAAATCAGCCGAAAAGAAGTATGATGGCATCGTAGACACCTTCATCAAGGTATACGAGGAGGGCGGCATTAAGGAGTTCTACTCCGGGGCTGCCGGCGACACGATCGCAACCATGTCTTCGGCTTTCTTCTACTTCTTCGCGTACGAGGACATCCGGACGCGGCGTGTAAAGTACCTTAAGACGCGATCCGCCTCGGGCCGTGCTCCAGCGACCTTAGGCGTTGCCGAGGAGCTGGCAATTGGCACCGTGGCTGGGATGTTCTGCAAGTTCATCACGTCGCCATTGAACAACATTGTGACCCGGCAACAGGCACAGGGTGCCAAGAAGCCGGTTCGTGAAGTCATTGCTGACATTTGGCGCGACAAGGGCATCACCGGGTTTTGGACGGGCTATCGGGCAGTCGTTCTGTTGTCACTGAACCCATCGCTGACGTACTACTTCTTCCAATACCTCAAAGCTGTTCTCATTCCGCGCAGGCGGAGGGACAATCCGACTAGTACGGAGCTGTTCTTCCTGTCTGCGTGTGCGAAGATCATTGCCACACTGATGACCTACCCGTGGATGCTGTCCAAGACGCGAATGCAGGCGCAGGCCAAGTCTGAACGACGGGAGCCGGTAAAGTTTGTTGTGGGTGAGCCTGAGCAATCGCAGGTGGAGAAGCTCAAGAGCGCTCTCACTTTCAAGGTCATTACTGACGTGACGGACGTTTATAAGAGCGAGGGGCTTGCTGGAGTGTACCAGGGAGCCAAAGGCCAAGTTTTGAGGGGATTCTTTACGCAAGGTATCACAATGGCGACAAAGGACCAGATTTCCAAGCTCATCATATGGTTTTACTTCGTCTTCTTCAGGCCTCTCACCAGCTAATCTTTTTGATTTTGTCCATTATGCATTGCCTCTCATACGCCTTAATTATATAGATGTACCAGTAGCATATTACGGTACTTGTATTGTCGCATTGGTAGAGCGCTATAATAATAATAGTATTGAAATTCAGGCATTACTACCGGTAACACTTATCTCAAGCCTTTCCTTATTTGAGCCTTCCTTTAAATGTAATCTCCGATTGGCATAATCTTAATTCGAAGGTTTGCGAATCGCAGCCCGGGAATTTGCTACAACTGTCGTCAGAGTATCTAAATATAACCTTGAGGGGCCAGCTCCTCAAACTCCTCGCAGTGTTGAAGGGGTCGGTAGCAATTTGTTACCAACCCATTTATAAATACATGATGCTATCATGAAGCATTTCAGACATCCCGTACAATACCCTGGGATGATAAGTGGGTGGTGAAGAGCCTGGACCGATTGATCCCTGACCGGACATACCATGGCGGTCCTTCTCTTCAGGAGGTAAGCGACACATTTGACCAGTCGACACTTCTCGGCACGGAAGGACTCGAAAGGCTGGCTCAATTCCTCAAAGAAGGCCATTGCCCTTTAATCTCCTGGGAGAATTGTTTCCCAGCTCTCCCCCCCTTCTCCCCCTGGGGAAAACCAATCATCAAGGCGCAAAAACGGTACATCTATGGGACACTGATATGGTAATTTCTTATGTTTTGAAAGATTAACATATGGTAGTAGTATATGTGTAGTACGTGACGTCTCTGGCCTTGGCTTCACTAAGATGCGAAAACGCGTATACGGGAATAGACTATTTTATCCACTAAGAGTGATTGATTCAGCCTCTTAGAATGCTTATTCTCTGTGGTAAGTGTAGTGTCAATCGCAATTTTCCAGCATGGTAATTCTATCAACACAATCCATGATATTGGGAAGTACTGCTCGACCTGTTGTAGCTCTTATGTAACACTGCGGGTACAATAATCTTGATTAAAGTGAGATTGTAGTCTGATGTCTAGAGCGGAGAACTAATCTAAGTACATGAGGCTTCCAATACCAGTACAACAAATTTGCAATACAGACAGATAGCTCCGATGTGGTTGTGCAATACGAGAACAAAAAAAGTATTGCCAAAAGCTGGCATTCAAAAGTGCCTGCATTCAAACAGCGCTTACGAAAAAATCTACACGGTTCATTATCGTGGATATACATTATGTAGTTAAGCGGCCACCAGTATTTATAACCCGGAGCAACGGGCGTCGTCCCCAAAGCCAAGACAATAGGTACTTCTACCTTTTTTTACATTAGAATCTATTATACTCAATATCATCACAGACTTTCCATTATAATACCCCGAGATGAGCTCATGCACAAAGTAGATCATTCAACTACACTGTACTGGGTTACTGTTTTTTATTACCCAAGGAAATTTCTCGTGCTATAAAATTTTTGTCATGCTGGTACACTACCCATCTGCAGAGGATGCACTGTTAGTGGTACACTATTGCAGTTACCTATGCAGACGATGCAGAGTACGTATGCTATAAAACTACAGCTAAAATACCCATGTAACTACAGGGTGTAGATGGCGTGAGTCCCCCGTAGGTCTACTTCCGTTTTGTACAGGATAACTCCTAACTGAATCATTTGAACGCCGAAATCTTTGGACGCTAAAGTCCGTGCATGCCAGGGCCTAAATCCCGTTGAATAATTTTTAAATGCTAAAGTCCTTGAAATGTTTAATGAATGAGTGCGGCAAGCCGGCCAAGCGAGCGGCGGGGGTACCGGAGTCCGTGCAGCCGCATCGTTCGTCGGGTATTACCCTAACGATCGCGAAAAATTAAAATAATACCAAATTGTTTCCTGGGTATATCATAGAATTGGAACATCCAGGAACAAGACATTACACCCTCTCTACGATGGCCTACGATAGTCACGGCATGCCATGGGCTCCTATGGTTGTAATACCCACTACGGCTACAGTACTGTACTAAAAATGCAAGGATGTACATGTAACAACATGCAACAATGAAGGACGGCTTGACGCACAATTCAGGGGTAACCTCAGACTTGACTTAGTTGGGAGGGAAGGAAAAAATTACGCCGTCGGAGCAGAGCACCGGCATATGAAATATCCCGGGTGGTGCAGTGCTTGGCGAAACGACACGCACACTTACGGGCGAGGAAGGAAAAATTTACACCGAAAATACCACCAAACGTCACGATGGAGGCTACTGAGGACGCCCGGCTCTCGCTGGTCTCCTTGATCCACGGGTTTCTAGTCTCCAAAGGCCCTGCGGGGCCGGTTCCGCTGGACTTCACCCACGTTATATACCATAGCGATGATCTGCTCGGGCTCATGTTCGCGTGGATCTCGATGGCGCCTCAAACTCTCATTGTCGTTTATTTGACGCTCATCATGTCACGCCGGGAGGTAGAGACGGTCCTCATGTTTGCTGGGCAGGTCGGGTGCGAGGCGGTCAACCAGTACCTCAAGCACGTCATCAAGGAGGAGCGACCGAGATGTAAGTGAAAAAACCTGCTTTAAAAGGCGGACTGTATTTGATTTGCTAACTTGTTTTTTTTGTAGTTGGATATGGCTATGGAATGCCCTCTGCGCATGCCCAGTTCATGGCGTATTATACGACTTATTTGTGTTTGTGGATGCTGTTTCGGGTCCGGCATTTTTCGACCCGCAAGAAGCTGCTTCGCGGGGCTTCCTCGTTGATTTTCTCGGGGCTAGTATGCTACTCGCGGGTCTACTTGTTTTATCACTCGGGCAGCCAGGTGCTGGCCGGAGTAGGGATAGGCGTAGCGGTTGCAATTGCGTACTTTATGTTTGTCGTGCTTCTGAGGGATCTGGGCATAGTTGATCTGCTGCTAGATACCTGGCCGGCGCGGTGGTTCTATATAAAGGATACGGCTGGCGAGAGAGCGAGTTTTGTCCGGGACGAATATGCCGAATGGCGTCGCGATCGCATGAAAATGAAGCTGCTTGTCAAAGTTGAGTGATAGAGCTTTGTTCCTGTTGTTTTTGCTTTTAATATACCTAGATTTTGCTATTCTCTATCATTTATCAATTTATTGAGTGAGCTATGAAACTGCTCGTCAAAGTCGAGTAAAGAGCCTTTTTACTGTGTCTGTTGCCTTTGTAGTATATCGAGATGTGCAACAGCAGAATGCTGACCTCCAAGCTCAGGTTGAAAGCTTCAATCGTGATTCACCCACCTCGCAAGGCTCCTCGCCGCCCGTTCCAGCAGATGAGTCAGGCCCCCAGGATGCCAATACTGGCCCCAAATGTGTCGAACTGCTCTTAGTGTATGCTTTGTGTTAAGTCCTCTACGAAGCAGAGCTCCGGGGGTCTGGGGCCCCCAGGATGTACCAATATGACCGAATGAATTATACTAGTGTCCCAGAAACATAATATATATATATACACGAGTTTTTAAGTAAGATTGTGTGTGTAGGTGTCTAAGGGTCGACGCCGGGGATAGGGATACGGTTGGACTGGTTGATGTAGGCGTTTGGAATGATCTCGACGATCTCGTTGCGCGGGAAACTGAGGAAGGGGATCTCAGTCACCGAAAGGGACATGTAGTATCCATAGAGCACTCTGAGCACCGACTCGTGGGCAATGATGAGCAGGTCGCCCGATATCCTCTCCATCTCCATGATCAACGGCTCCATCCGCACGGCAACATCGTGGTAGGATTCGGCGCGCGGATACCGATGGTGGTACGGGTTTTTCTTATGGTTTTCGTACTCAATCGGGTACTTGGCCTTGAGCTCTGCTTCGGTCAGTACGCCGGCCTCACCCGGGTTCATCAGGTTAAGCTGAGTACGCTGCGTTGTGTGAAGCCCGTGCTTGGCAAAGTAGCTCGCTGTTTCAACGGTGCGCTTCCTCGTTGAGCTCCAAACGGTCAGATTCGATATTGTGTGGAGATTAACCTCGTCGGCACGGATAGTCGACACGGCCCGGGCATCTGCCGAAGAGAGAGGAGTCGAAGTTCCCGAAGTCACGGGGGGAGTGATTTCTCCAGGTCCGCCGTGTTCGGAGCTTCGCTCGTGGTCATATCGAACTTTTCGCAGCAGTTTACGGTCAATGCTCTGATTACGATGCATCTGGAGCACCTTTTCACGCCGCTCTTCAAGATGCCTCGCAATGGTAAGCCACAGCTGCTCTGCGTAGTGCTTTCCGCCTTCAGAAAGCGTCTCATCGCTCTTATAATCGTGATCCGACTTGGCCGTAGAGTGACCCGACCTAGCAAAAAAGAGGGACCCCACCTTGATCTGCGAGTTCATAAGATAGAACAAAATACGGTGGTGCAGGTACCCTCGCTGGGCATTGTTGATAATAACCTTCTCAGCGACATTAATAAGTTTAACATAGCTCAGCTCAGGTTCGTTTACCGGCTCATAATGCGGGATACGTAACTCGATGCGCCTCAGGTAGTGCCGCACCGCCTGGTCAAAATCAATATTGGCATAGTCCGGAGAGGTCAGCTTGACGTCTCGTATGTTGCGGATGACGATAGACTCGTCAGTACACAGGCACTCCACAAACAGCACTGCCACGCCGCGCGCCGTGAGGCGCGCGGCCAACCGCCGCCGCTGCCGAGCCGTCGCATTGACGGCGTCGTAAATGGCCACCTGCCCGCTGTCCGCCTCGAAGAACCGTTCAATGTCGCACATGCACGCCTCGAGCACACGCTGGCGGAACTCGACCGTCGCCGGCGAGGCGTTCTCCATGAAATAGTCGTCGGGCACCTTGAAGTCCGCCGGCGACAGCTGCCGCCGGTAGTCCCCCAGGTGGAACGCGTGCGTCTTGACCCCGAGCCACCGCAGGTACCGTGTCAGTGCTACCGCGTGGTGCGTTTTTCCACGAGCCGGAAGCCCCACCAGCACGATACAGATCTTTCCCGCATGGAAAAGCCGCCCGCTGTCCGTTGCGTACAGCTGGGCCGGCGAGATGTGGCTCTTCGACATCACCGAGTGGATCCCGTCCACCTCCGAGCTACGCCGTCGCTCGCTCGCCACTGGCGCCTCGAGCAGTCCTTCGTTCACTGCCGCCATTTCAGTTCCTTCGTTGTCCGTCGCTTAGTCCGGGGGAGGCGGCGTCGTGGTCTTCCCTCCCGACCCCGGACAACGTGATCTTAGTCAGCGCCTCAATCATATTATGTAACCCCCGCCAATAGCCGCTTGGCGACTGCCCCATGAGATCCTACTGACTGATGAGCATTGTCCTCTATTAGGCAATGGCTAGCGCCCCTCTGCGAAGCAGTGCTCGAATGTTGTAGGAGCGAGTAGTGACTGGGGGGCCAGCCCCCCAGACCCCCCGTAGCTCCGCTGCGCGGAGGGGATTGTTGAATACTGGAATGCTAGGTTCGTGGAGATATCAGATAACCTTCAAAGTTCAAATGGGCTACAGATATGCGGGTCTGATCACCTTGATGCCCATCAGACATCATCTGCAACTATAGACTACGGTCCAACTTAGCCGGTATTCGTTTCGATACTGGAATGCAGGCTAATATACTACCACCAATTGAGTCGGAGGGAAGGGGGGGTTTGGGGGGTTTCCCCCCAACTACGGGGTCTGGGGCAGAGCCCCAGGTTGGATGTGAGGGATAAAACCGGGCTTAGAAAACTTTTGCGCGCTATATGAGCAATGTTATTAAAGGCGTTGGTTATCAGAAACGAAGGATTAAATAGATGCCTGTACCAATTGAGTCTGCAAGCTAGAATCGATTATGATGATGCCAGAATTAGCTAACAACATGCAACGCATTTCTTGTTCACTGAACATAACAGCAGCAGCGTTTTCTTATTGTTCTAGTTCGACAAATTCTCTGTGCTGTCATGTGAAGTCTCTCTCCAAAGTGGGCCATCAAATAATCCCCAGGATATGGTCTAATGGGGCTGTGAAGATGCGGGTCGGAGCATCTAAAGTTGGCTTTCTCTTAACACTCCTAACAATGAATGGCTGATACTGCTCGGTATTGTTGGTACAGGTAATGAATTCTATTGTATTACGGCAGTGAACTGTTGACACCATATTATTAGATACAGCTCTATCTGGAAGCTATGATAACCGCTAGAATAAATAAATGAGCTATACCGTGGTAGTAGTTTGGATAAAAGCAGTTCTCAACTATTATGCTTTTCCTCCTTCTTCTCTCCTCGTCTAATGGTGAAGACTAAAAGTCGTCTTACCCCAACGGAACTCACTGACCGTAATCCCTTGCGCCTGCATCTCATCCACTGCCGAAATTAACTCTGCGTCATCAATCTTCACGGTTAGTTTGGCGGAAGAGTCCCTCCAACCAGGAATTTTCCGTAGGATCTCGTATAGCCGACAAGGGTATTCCGGGTCGTTGTCTAAGTGACTTTGCTGCAATCTGATGCCTAGCGTAGGCGGGGTGGCCTGGAGTCGCGCTTCTCTGAGAAGCTGGAGGACAGCCTTCCCGCGGCCTCGTATATATGCAGGTCTACCCGTGTGACAGCGTCGCTTCCACAGATAGCAGACATAAACTCTCGGGCTGCTGAAGTCACTGGAGTTCTCGGAGACAAGATGAACTTCCACAACACCGTTCGGATGGAACCCCGATTGGCTAGCTGCGTCAGGTCGTGCAATGGCTCGTCTTCACGGCGGGTCAATCGTTGCTCGTCCACCGTATCTACCTCGATGAGATAGACATGGGGGATGAAACAAAATTGTCGTCAAGATCTCGATGGGTAGACATAGTAATCTAAAGGTTAACAACTTCCAAAAACGGGGAAATCAAGCTCATTATATAATCCAAATCGCCCACAGAGCCAGTGTTGTTTTTCTCCACTCGGAACCCCACCAGCTCTGTTGTATAATATGACGTGTAGTCTAGATGGCTATTGCATCTCGACAGGTTATCCTTCGTTCCTATAGCGGTTATAATAAGACTGGTATTGGAGAAAAGATAAATATGTAGACTACCGGTACTTCGAAACTCAATATAAAGGCACTAGCGAGTCACTAGACGTCGCGAATCGGTACGACGTTGTCGACGCCGCGAATCGTTACGCAATTGGTTTCGCATAAGTATCTCAACACGTCGATGTTCCAGTGTTTGTAGAAATTCTGAGTCGCGAGATAATTCTGTCCAAACATTACTTTGACGAAGCATCTCAGGCTTCACCCATGATTCAAAGCTGCTGCTTACTTTGGCAAATTGCCTTGTAATCTGCTTGAGATCAGCGCCATTGCCGCCTATTGCTGACACAACCCGTAGTTCATCAATGCGCAATTCTGGGCCACTTATATGTGGAGCTATATATCCTGGGTGACAGCCAAATAACCCAAGTTTTTATCACAGCTCAGAATAACCTTCGATTGCCTCGCAATTGAACCAAAAGAGATATTGCCTCGAGGAAAATGGATCTTTACTTCGCCAGGTGTTTCAAAGCTATGGATATTGATCTCGGGGTAATTGTTTTTCATAAACATAATGAGCTGATCGAGTACCTTTTCGTCATCTAGTCTTCCAATACTTAAGCTCGCGAGAACGTCAATTGACTCCAGTTCGCCAAGACATTCAGCTGTAATCATGGGTAATTCGACATATAGATCAATAGGGCACTGCCAGTCTAGGTATTTGTCGTTATTCATTTCGTTTATGATTTCACGGGCTATGGTTCCGTTGGAAAAAAAATCGTCACATCGTAGCTTCAAGCGCAATTCTCCCCTAAAAAATTTTATAGCATTAAAGAGTGTAAGAAGATAACGCCCAGATTGCTCTGAAATATCCATCTGCAATTCGGGTATGCGGCACTGGACTACACAATCCATGAGATATGTAGTCGAGTCAGCAACTTCAATTGCTGGAGCCGAATGGAATTTCCACGTCAGCTGTTCTATACAGCCCCGTTTCACCAACGTCTCAAATCGAAGTACTACATCATGAAGATGAAGTTTTCCATCACGTCTTTCTTGAAGGGTGTGTAGCGGAATGCGATACAGTAGATCTTTGTGCTGTATACTCGTGAAGGTCACTTCGTCTTGGCGGTAATCAATCAATAGATGCTGCCACAATTCTGCCTTGATTACATTTATTACTTGGAAGATCAGCATTTTGCGGTGCCTGTTTTTGGATATCGTCAAGGAAAAAGGCATGCACCATATCGTTTCTGTCGACAGACATGGTAGTTGATTCTAGCGAATCAATGCAAGGAGAACAGTCCTGTATTTATAAAAGGGTTGAAGTCAACTTCGTATCGAAAGTTTAAGTAACAAGCAATTGAAATAGTGCATCTGGATAGAGCTTGCTGCTATTTGACATTGCTCTTCCGCACATCGCCGTTATGCGCTAATTGACATCTAACGAAGGTAAAAATGCGGCTCGTCCTAAAAAAAATTCAAGGATAGTTACACAATGCATTACCAACTACACGAAAGAAACGCGTTAATAATCATTAAAGTTATAGAACAGGGAATTCTTTTTCTTTTTTGGGGTGGAAGCTTAATCCTGCTCCTTGAGGAAGGCCTCATAAGCCTCACTGTCCATGAGCTCCTCGAACTCAGCATTGTCGGAGACCTTGATCTTGCCAAACCACGCAGCACCCATTGGGTCCTCGTTTACAAGGGTAGCATTGTCGGCGAGCTCCTGGTTGCCCTCAATGATGGTGCCGGCGACTGGGGCGTACAGCTCAGAAGCGGACTTGACAGACTCGACGGAACCCATAGAGTCGCCCTTCTCGACCTCGGTCTCTGGCTCTGGCACCTCGACGTAGGTAGCCTCGCCCAGGGCGTCGGCAGCGTACTTGGTGATACCGACAAAGGCAGTGCCGTCACCGTGCAGGGCAACCCATTCGTGGTCCTCGGAGAACTTCACTTTCGGGCCCTCTGGCGAGTAGGTGAATGCAATGGACTCCTTGTTGATAGCATTGGACGCGAATCGCAGGCCCGCCAAGAAGGTTGGTCGGGCGACGGCTCGAGCGACCGCAACTCGCGGCACAGCAACTCGGGCAGCAGATCGGAAAGCAGTGGCCAGCATTACGAATAAATTATTTCTGTGGAGAGGGAAAATAGAGAGGAAAAAAAAGAAGAAGAAGCAGGAAAGGAGGAGACGCTCTTTTATGTATCGTTTAAAGGTGGGGACGAGTAAACGGCCTGAATTTTTATGGACCAATGCGATGCTCCAATTTCCAGGCTTATCGGCCCTTTTGTTTTCGTGGGCTTCCCCAGCAATGGTTACTCGGGTATCACTGAGTTCATCTTCACACACCACTTCCAACTTCGGCATTCACCGTCGACCCCCATCGGCGCCCAGCGTTACGCAAGCAATGCTGACGATGGAGCGCTTAAATAACCTTTCATCACCAAATCTACTCCTCAATTCCCTCCTTCATTACTCTGCTAGCCTCTAGTCGGCTCTCTATCACCCTTTTAACTACGTGAATTCATTCCGCCGAGCAGCGAAGGGCTTTATGAAACCGTGTAATCGGCGTGCTGCAATGCATCGCTTCCCCCACTGCACGCCATCTCGTAGTTACCCGGCCGGCCGGAGATAGCCCCCGGGTAACTCACGTGATATTCACGTTACTATGAGTCACCTGATATTCACGTGATTATTATCACGTGAATATGGTGCGGCTGAGTACCAAGTCGTCCCAGATGGTGAAAAATTGAGCCCCGTCGAGACGCATCTTCCATCGACGACAGTTTAGACTACGCCATGTTGTACGAGGTAGTGGGTATTGTGCGGTACGCTGCGCACAACGCAGATGTCATGGAGGTCTGCCGACACGTTGGCAAGCTTATCGTCAACAACCGAGGCGTCATCCGTGAGATCAACAACATGCAGTTGCGACCACTGCCCAAGATCGTGAATAAGGACCGACAGAGCCACATTCTCGGCCATCATTTCTCCATGAAGTTCGACTCCTCCGCCGGTGTGCAGCGAGAGGTTGTCCGTGCATTGCGAAACGACCCCCGTGTGCTGAGGTGTCTTTTGGTCAAGGACGGCGCTGATAAGTAAGTTCCTTCCATATTTCCCCTTCTGACCCCCCACTAACTTCTTCTTTTTAGGCTGAAAACCCTGCTATGAAATTAACTTATTTATCTTGTAAATAGAAGCATTCTTCCCCATTAGTACTTGCAGTGGAGCGTATTCGAGGGCCAGCCCTCGAGCTCCCGTGGCTGGGGGCCAGCCCCCAGACCCCCGTTACAACGCAACAACGTTTTCGTTACAAACTCCCAGTCTGTAAGAAAGCTCCCGTATATGCGTAACTAACACCCCGTCAGAGGCCAAATATCCGCGTAGCGGAGCCCCAGAGGCGACTGATCCCCCCAATTACCACCAGTAGTAGGGTGGATTCGCAGAGGATTGAGGCTCTCCGCGTAGCGGAGTCCCCAGGGGGGTTTGGGGGGACTGGTCCCCCCAATTACTACTAGAAGTAGAGTGTATTCGCGGAGGGATTGAAACTCTCCGCGTAGCGGAGCCCCCGGGGGGTTTGGGGGGACTGGTCCCCCCAATTGATATCAGGAAGGGATGGAGCGTGGTGAGTGGGTTTTATTAAGTAGCTTTATACTCACGAAGGACAACCGGGACCGAGCTAGCAGGCAAGGAACCGAGTTCTGTGATGACCTTCTTGATGGTACCGCTCGGGCTGAGGTCGTATAGGATGTTGAGGGTGTCAATGGCGCCTTCTTTAGATGCGCTGGTTCCGTCATTGGGGGTGGTTTTGGGGTTGGCCAGCTCGTTGTAGGTTACCGAGTCGAGCTGGACGCGGTCGGTGAATTTTATCGACTCGCACAGCACGAGCACGGGGATGTTTCTACTTTTTGCGCTGGTGGCGATCATGGATGTTCCGACACGGGAGTAAAGCAGGCCGTTGGAGAACATGCCGTGGGCACCGAGCATTACGGATGTGACGTCCTTGATGATGTATGTCAGCGCGGTGAGCATAACGTAAGTGCAAGGGATGCCTGCCTCGACGAGGGCCTTGGCCATGCGCTTGCCCTCGTAAAGGGGCCGCGAGTCAACGACAACCACCTTGAACTTCTTTCCCCGCTCGTGTGCGCGAATAAGCGACTTGCGCACCACCAATGAGTGGCCGTAGGTGAGGACAACGGCGCCGTCCTCGACAGTGGCCGACGCCGACGCGACAATAACCTGGTCCGCGACATCAATGCGCTCTCTAATGAAGTTTTCGATCTGCTCAATTAGTTCCTGCTTGGCCTGGGCCTCCGAGATGTCAATGCTGACCTTGGAGATCTCCTGCTTTAGCCATCGGATAGAGTTACCCATGCTGATGCTCAGCGGCCGCCCTGTCTTGAGATAGTCGATCTGGTGGGACAGCACGGATTGCAGGTGTCGTGACACCGTCTGATTAGCCGGGGTTGAGTAGTCCCGGATGACTTCCTGGAACGCCTCGAGCATAGCTCGGCACCGCTCCGTCGAGCCCACGATCTTGTAGTAGGCCATGTGCAGTGTCAGCTTGACGATCGCCGGGTGCACGTCCGTCGCCGACGACAATGCTGGATGACTCGCCTGTTCGAGGTGGTCAAACAGCGTCAGCCGCTTGTCGCTCCCTCCTGAAGGCCCCTTGGCGCCTTGGTGGGCAGTGCCTGGTGGACCCTGCTGCTTAGAGCTCGTTGGCGGGAGACCCTGGGCCACTTTGTTGGCTGCCCGCTTGGCCGCTTTCTCCGCCTTCTTCTGCGCCTTCAGCTCCTTGGCCGAAATGCCCTGTGCTTCGTCCTCTGCCATTCTTCACGCCTCGTCGCTGGCTAAGCTGGTCGCGGCTCGAAAAATATGCCAGTGCGTGATATTATGTAACCCGTTCCCCTGGGGATTACTCAGCCGAGTAACGTTCGTGCGTACATGTAGGTCCCGTAGTACATCACGTACCGGGTGGAAAAGTTCGCTGCGCCAATCACAAGCCGCTCAAATTTCAACCCATCAATCCACGGACTGGACAATATCGATATATATAATGGGTCTCTACTCTGATCTGTCTGCATGGGCCCTTGTGGGTATGTATTAGCTGTTTATTAGTCATATTGACTGGTTTTTAGGGAGTTTTGGAAGCTAACAGTGTAGGCGGCGGCGTCCACCATCTTGCTCGAGGCATCCAGGGCCAGCCACTGCGGTTCCGGCCTCTGGGGTACATGTACTCGGCCATTGCCTTCGTCGGATTCGGCCTTGTCGTCGACGGCGTGCGAAAGAAGCAGCTTGTGTTCCGACAGAGACGTCTCGACGCCCTGCTCGAGGCCCGAGAGGCCCGTGGCCTCTCCTTTGCCCGAAAGATCGAGCAGTAAACGCATAGCATGTCACCTTTTTTTATTCCTGTTAATGTACCATGATATATACGCCCGTTAGATGCTTCGCTCTGTCATTGCTGCCTCGTAGTCCTGGGGCGCTGCCCCAGACCCCGTAGCTGGGGGGTATCCCCCCAGGCCTCCCTTTCCTTCTTAGGTAGAGGGAGCTCATTTCCATTGGATAGTTGTAATTGAGAATATTCTGTAAACTATCCAAGCAAAGACGTGGTTTACGTCGAGTGGATGCAATAATGCTGCTGACTGCAGAGAGACCTATCATTTCCTTTGTGACAAGAATCGTCTAAGCGAACACCAGCAAAACCTTAGGACTCTATTATTGGCCTTGTATCCGCTTATCGCCGAACACAGCTGTATCTAATGAATTGAAAATCAATCTTGGGCTGTCCAATTACATTTGAATATAATATATTGAAGACATATGGTAGCTCTTAGCATTCACTTAGGTGCATCACCGAAAGTTCGACCCATGGCCTTTTTACTTTTATACAGCTAAAGCCCAGGCATCTAATTTGAAGTTCTACGATTTATTATGCTTTAACGATTAACGGACTTTGCTAATGTCCAAAAAAAAACTTGGAGTTTGATACACTGCAGATATTCCATAATCAACATTACCCCACCGCCCAGGTCTCTAGATTAACTCTTAAATCATATCCGCTCATTTCGTGGCTTAACCATCCCTTATGGGTTACCAATACGAGTCCATGTTTTGTTTGCAGAGTCGATAATTCATCTAACTAACGAAGCCTCTACAGGCTCAAACATAGTGACGCTACTTCATACACCCCGTTACCATACAATCAATCCATTAACACACTATCATACTTCCGATAGTACAATCAATCCATTAATACTATCATACTTCTGATCATAAAATCAAACTATTAACTCCAATGATTGAATATTATGGCCAGAACCAACATACCAATTTTGATATCGCGAATAGCTGGGTAGTACGGACGGTCTTTTCAGCTTTTTTACCTCACCAGTCAAACAGAATCAAATGGCAAGTTGATGAAATAAAACCGCTATTATTCGCCACAGCCAATGCGAGGAAAGAAATGGAGCACAACTAAAGAGCTATATGAGGGCGAAGTTAGCTATCGACAAGCCTCACGCTGTCCGTTGAAATACCAGTCTAGCTAAGCTTACATGAAAGTTAGCTTTTTGCAGTGTTCTTCGACCCACTTTGGTCATCGAACCGCTAGAGTCATGGCTAAAGGTCTTCTATTTATTCTACAGGGTATGTAGTTTATCTGGACCATACGACAAGCTCATTGGTACAGTTATACAGCCACTCAATAAGACAAAGCTGAATCAAAAATCTATATATATGCACTTGCTCCATAATACCTACGTACTAATGTACGACTAATGTGGGCTAATCGTATAGTTGATAATGGTGTATCAGCAGATAGTAAGAAGGTTTAATTAGACATACCTAGGAAGATCACGCATGTGAATGGCTGCATTGAACATCTCATGTCACGCTTTGACCACGAAACGTGTAGCCACCATAGTAGCGATGTATAGTTTATAATTATCCGAACCCCTAAAACGTAGCAATGTAGCGAATATATGGTCAAGTGCAGCAATGTCGAATCACGAGAGGGAACGGTTGTGACAGATCAGTTGGGGTTGCGGACCGCTGCAGGACATGAAACCACCACCCAACCCCTGAGCCCAACATCACCATCCACCACCATCTCTCGGGGCAAAACGGAGAGCTGCGAACGGAGGAATACTCCCTTTCAAGTCGTCCAATATACCATAGCTAGCATATCTACATCAAAAATACCCGTATATAAGTTAAATTAGCATAGGTAGTAATACAGTGCAGTGTGTTAGATTGTTGGAGGGGTTTCCCGACGACGGGACAACCCTCCTCGGACCCCTGAGAGAACCAACCAGACCTTACTAGCCCTCGGCGCAGCCGAGCTAGGGGGGGTCTGGGGGGCTGGCCCCCCAGGAGAGCAGAAGAGGACCCTTGAGCGGCCAGTGTTGAAAGCGTTTTGTCTTCGACTGCTTATCGCAAAAGGCCACGTAATGCGGGCTGATCAGATGCGGCGGCGCGGGCAGCACCCCCTGGGGGGCCCAGAAAAGTTTCGGCCCAACGCCCCTTTTGCCCCCGCGAACCATCACTCGACGGGTGACATCGACGACACAGAATAGTGAGAGAAGAGAGATGGTGTCTTCATACGAGCCCGGAACGTAAGTCGAACCCCTTTAAAAGGTGAGAGGGAAAGGAGCTAATAATAGATAGTCGCTGCTGGGTCCAAGATCAGCAGGAAGGATGGGTGGGAGCTGAGGTAGCCAGTAAGGAGGAGGCCGGCGACAAGGTGGTGCTGAGGCTCAAGCTCGAGAACGGGGGGGAGAGCGTCGTCGAGACGACGGGGCTGGAGATCGAGAAGAACAGCGACAAGCTGCCTCCGCTGCGGAACCCGCCGATTCTCGAGTCGACGGAGGACCTGACGAGCCTGTCGTATCTTAATGAGCCTGCGGTCCTGCACGCTATCAGGATGCGGTACGGCCAGCTAAACATCTATACGTACTCTGGTATTGTGCTGATCGCGACAAACCCGTTCCAGCGAGTCGACAACCTGTATACGCCAGATATCATCCAGGCTTATTCGGGCAAGCGGCGGGGGGAGCTTGAGCCGCACTTGTTCGCCATCGCTGAGGACGCCTACCGGTGCATGTTGAGGGATAACCGGAACCAGACTATTGTCGTTTCCGGTGAGTCTGGTGCCGGTAAGACGGTGAGCGCTAAGTATATCATGCGGTACTTTGCGACTGTCGAGGATCGTGACAGCCCTGCGGGGGTGGCCCATCACCACCACGATGCGCTAAGTGAGACGGAGGAGCAGATTCTGGCTACCAACCCGATTATGGAAGCGTTTGGTAACGCCAAGACGACAAGAAACGATAATTCTTCGCGATTCGGCAAGTATTTGGAGATTCTGTTCGACAAGGAGATCAATATCATTGGCGCTAAGATCAGAACGTATCTGTTGGAGCGGTCGAGACTGGTCTTTCAACCTGCGACAGAGCGGAACTACCACATTTTCTACCAGCTGTGTAGCGGCGCCTCAGATAAAGAGAAGGAGGAGTTTGGACTGCTGCCAATCATGGAGTTTGACTACCTCAACCAGGGCGGCGACCCGGTGATTGCCAATGTGGATGACGCCGCAGAGTTTGCGGCGACCCGTGCGGCGCTCACCACGATTGGAGTCTCGGGCGGGACTCAGCATAGCATTTTTGGTGTTTTGGCGGCGCTTTTGCATATTGGTAATATTAAGATTACTGCTACGCGGACTGATGCCATTCTAGGCTCGGACGAGCCGTCGTTGGTCAAGGCTTGTGAGCTGTTGGGGCTCGATGCTACGCAGTTTGCCAAGTGGATCGTCAAGAAGCAGATTACGACGCGAAGCGAGAAGATTGTGTCGAATCTCAACCAGAAGCAGGCATTAGTAGTCCGAGATTCGGTCTCCAAGTACGTCTACTCGACGCTGTTCGACTGGCTTGTAGGGCTCATCAACAAGGGGTTGTGTGCTGAAGAAGTGCAGGCCAAGATCCACTCGTTCATTGGCGTATTGGATATCTATGGGTTCGAGCATTTCAAGGTGAACTCGTTTGAGCAGTTCTGCATCAACTACGCTAATGAGAAGCTGCAGCAAGAGTTCAACCAGCACGTGTTCAAGCTGGAGCAAGATGAGTACGTCAAGGAGGAGATTGAGTGGACATTCATTGATTTCAGCGACAACCAGCCATGCATCACGTTGATTGAAGCCAAGATGGGCATTCTGTCTCTGCTGGATGAGGAGTCTCGTCTTCCTGCCGGGTCTGATCAGTCGTGGCTAAATAAGCTCAACCAGAACTTTGACAACCCAGAGAACTCCAAGTTCTTCAAGAAGCCGCGGTTCGGCCAGTCTTCCTTCATTGTTAAGCACTACGCTATGGAAGTTGCCTACGAAGTGGAAGGGTTCATTGAGAAGAACCGTGATACCGTTCCAGATGAGTTGGTTGAGGTGCTCACCGCCACCTCCAACAGCTTCCTCAAGGAGGTTCTCGACACCAACACTCAGGAGCAGCAAGCCAAGGCAACAACACCGGCGCCAGGAAAGGGTCGCGTTATTAATCGAAAGCCTACGCTGGGGTACATATTCAAAGGGTCGCTCATTGAGCTCATGAACACGATCAACTCGACCAATGTCCACTATATCCGATGCATCAAGCCCAACGACGACAAGGCCGCATGGCAGTTCAACGGCCCCATGGTTCTGTCCCAATTGAGGGCCTGTGGTGTGCTCGAGACCATTCGCATCTCGTGCGCTGGGTTCCCCACGCGGTGGACCTACGAAGAGTTTGCCTCGCGGTACTACATGCTTGTTCCATCTACGCAATGGACCAGCGAGGTTAAGCACATGTGCGACGAGATCCTCCAAAAGTCCATCACGCAAGAAGACAAGTACCAGCTTGGTAAGACCAAGATCTTCTTCCGAGCCGGTATGCTGGCGTACCTCGAGAAGCTGCGAAGCGACCGCCTCAACGAGTGCGCTATTGTCATTCAGAAGAACCTGCGCATGGTGCACTACCGCAAGGAGTACCTGCGCATTCGTGAAGGTATCATTCTCTGTCAGGCGCTGTTCCGCGGCCACATGGCGAGGCTCAGAGCGCGCCAGGAGCGCGAACACAAGGCAGCGGTCATCATTCAGAAGCGATGGCGAGGCTACGCAGCGCGAACCCACTACCTGCACACGCGAGAGTCAATTGTGCGACTTCAGCAGCTCGTGCGAGGGTACATTCTACGAAAGACCATGTTGGAGCAGCGGTACAACGCGGCGGCGACCTGCATCCAGCGCCACTGGCGAGGTTATGCCCAGCGAAAGCAGTATGCTGCCGACGTGCGCAAGATTGTTATCGTCCAGTCGCTTGTGCGACGACGTCAGGCCATTGCGGAGCTCAAGCAGCTTCGTGTCGAGGCCAAGTCCGTCAATCACTATAAGGAGGTCCAATACCGACTTGAGAATAAGGTCGTTGAGCTCACCCAGACCCTGGCAACCCGCAAGGACGAGAATAAGAAGCTCAAGGCCACTATCGAGTCGATGCAGAACCAGATCGCCAACTGGCAGAAAAAGCATGCTGAGGTCGAAGAGCGATACAACGAACTCGATGCGGAAGCAGAAGAGTCTAGGCTTAAGTACGAGGCTGAGATTGCTTCTATCCAGACGGAACTCTCCAAGGTTCAGCGAGAGTATAACGAGAGTATGCAGCGGCTATCTCTTCTTGCTGATGAGAATGATCGCATGAAGAAGGAGCTGGCGACCAAGGATGAGGCTTTGGCTGATGCGGCGAGTACCATCAAGGAGTACGAATCTTCGGAGCTCAACCTTACGGAAACGATTGCCCAGCTTCGTGAAGACCTGGAGAATGCGGCCAAGATCCAGGCTACCGCTGCGGCGATGGCTCCGAGCGTCACGCCACTACGGTCGCTCAACGGTGGCGGCTCTACGGCGACGGCCAAGAAGCGCAACCCCAAGCGGCGGTCGCTCAACGGCCAGGCGAGCGCTGCCATTGCGGCGGCCCGCGAGTCCTCCGGGTTCTCTCCGCGACCGGCGTCCATTGCCATTCCATCCAATTCCGCTGTAAACGAGCACCGACGACAGTACTCTTCGGGCACGGAGATCTCCATTGGCTCGATTGGATTCAACGGAGAGATTGAGCGGCTGCTCGAAGACGACAAGGCACTGTTCAGCGAAGTTCTCCAGGGCCTAATCTTCAACCTCAAGATCCCGTCGCCGTCGTCTACCGACAAGATGACCGCCAAGGAAGTGCTGTTCCCGGCGAACATCATTAATCTCATCACGAGCGAGATGTGGCGGCTGGGCTTCGTCAAGGAGTCTGAGCGGTTCCTAGGCCAGGTGATGCAGGGTATCCAAGATAGCGTCATGAAGTACACTGGTGAGGATATCATCAACCCCGGTGCTTTCTGGATCTCCAACGTGCACGAAATCCTGTCGTTCATCTGCCTAGCTGAGGCGAATATCGTGCAAAACGAAGCTTTGCTCGATGAAATGGGCGAGTTTGAGTTCCAGGAGTACGGGCGGCTGGTCAACATTGTCAAACACGACCTGGAGAACCTTGAGTTCAACATATACCACACGTGGATGAAGGAGATCAAGAAGGTGCTGGACAAGATGATTGTGCCGGCCATTGTCGTCTCCCAGTCTCTGCCAGGGTTCATCACGGCCGAGAACACGCGATTCCTCTCCAAGATGTTCAACAGCGGTTCCAACACGGCGACCATGGATGACCTGCTGAGCCTGTTCAACAAGGTTTACAAGTCGATGGAGGCGTTCTACCTCGAGCCCGAGTTCATCAAGCAGCCGATCATGGAGCTGCTCAAGCTGGTGGGCGTCAAGGCGTTCAACGACCTGCTTATGCGGCGCTCTTTCCTCTCCTGGAAGCGCGGACTGCAAATCAACTACAACATCACGCGAATCGAGGAATGGTGCAAGGCCCACGATGTCGCCGAAGGCGTGCTAAGACTCGAGCACATTATGCAGTCGGTCAAGCTACTGCAGCTCAAGAAGTCGACCCTCGAGGATATCGACATCATCTACGACATCTGCTGGACCCTGACCCCGGCCCAGATCCAGAAGCTCATCAACCAGTACCTGGTGGCCGACTACGAGCCGCCCATCTCGACTGAGATCCTCAACGCCGTGGCGGCCCGTGTTAAGAACGACAAGAACAACACGCTGCTGCTCGAGGCCATCCCGCTCGACGATAGCGGGCCATTCGAGATCATGGAGCCGCGAGTCCTTAAGAAGATAGAGTCGTACATCCCCGGGTGGCTGCAGGTGCCGACCCTCAAGCGGCTCGCCGAGCTGACGGCCCTCGTCAACAACCAACAGCAGGCCGACGAGGTGGTCCAGAGCGCCCAGTCCCACCAGCAGGGCCATAGCACCACACCCCACCAGGCTGTCTACGACGAAGACGACCGTGATGATGATGAAATTAACGACGCAAATGATTTGGCCAATGGGCATGTAGAGTTAGAAGATGCCACTTAACCTATACCAAAAATATTGATACATCTTTTTGTTATTAACCTGAATACTCCTTCAATTGACCTGGGGGCCAGCCCCCAGACCCCCGTAGCTCCGCTCCGCGGAGGAATTGTAGATTAGTACTAGCAATGGATTGTATTCGAGGGCCAGTCCAGACCCTGCATTTTGACGTAACAAAGATTCGTAACACGGGCGCTCTCAGTTACAATGCTCCTGTAAAAACACGTAACAAATACTCTGTCACAATTCAACTCTCCGTGTAGCGGAGCCCCAAATGGGTTTGGGGGGACTAGTCCCCCCATGAGTACATACTGCTCTGGGTTTAATTGACCTGGCCCAGACTGTGGGGAGAGAAAGTAGTTTATTGAAATTATAGCATGTTGCACAAATTCGGGTGCCTCCAGCAGAACTCGACAGTTACAGGAGAAGCGCCAAGTCCAGTAGCCTTGAGTAGCTGCCGAAAGTTGTACAACCGCGGGGCAAAGTCAAGAAGTCGGCTCTTGCCGTGAGAATCTTTGTTGCCAGACCAGGCGACCTCTGCGAGCGAGGCAGCTCGGGGCCAGAGCTTTGAGTCAATTGTCGTTTCGTCGTTTAGCTCGCCCCACAGTGCCGCCTCAATTCCTTTAACACGCCTAGTCTCGTCTGATGTTAGGTTATACGCGACATCGTAAACGTATACCCGCTGCCAGCTTTTGTACGGAGCACACCAGGACCCCCCATCCCCTCCGTAGTTGTAACTTGGGGTTCCTGGAGACGGGTCTTGCTGAACGTCGACAGAGTCATCGGGTAGAATAGCGCCAAACCCACAGTCAAGGTAGACAAATTCATTCGGCGAGGCAATGACGTCGTATCCAAGCTTTGTCAGGTTCTTGACTGCTGAATGGTGCCATGCTTGGACTAGCAGGTCTTTCTTTGGAACATGATTGGCTCGGACGTCGCCAATGACAATATCTTCCCACAGAATAAGCTTACGGTTTTTGGTATTGTGGAAAATTGGCAGACTATGGTCGATGTAATACTGCGTCACATCGCGCCAGGTCCGCGAACCATCCGCCTCCATCCACTTCTTGACATGGTCCGAGGCCCCCCAGCATTCAGAAGCAATTTCATCCCCACCAATGTGAAACACATTGTCCTTGAAAAGCGATGCTGTACCTTTGTATACTTTAGATAGAGCATCGTAACATGCTGGGTTGAGAACGTCAATCTGGCCGCAGCACTTCCCGGAACACAAGACACAGTCAGGAAACGCTTGGAGCCAGCCTTCGCCAAGGTGGGCCGGAACCTCTATTTCAGGGATGACTCGGACGCCGCGCTCACGAGCGTACTCAACGAATGCCTTGACATCGCTGGCGTGGAACACTTCGGACGGCGCATAGGCTCCTTTTGCCATTGTGTCAACACCAGGGACTTCCAGTGGCCATGCTTCGACGTCTTCAAAGTGCCAGTGCAAAACATTGAGTTTGCTGAGGGCCATTGCATCCACCTGGCGCTTGAGAGCACTAATTGGAATGTAGCTCCGAGCAGTGTCCACAAGGAGTCCTCGGTGGGGGTACAGCGGGCGGTCTCGAATTCTCACCGGCTGCTCAATGAGATAGCCGCCATTTCCGTCTGAAATAACAATCTGCTGCAGCGTGCTGAGGGCGTGGAGGGCTCCCCACACTGTCTCGCTACCAATGAAGAGTGTTTTTGAGCCAGACGGGAGATAAAGCTCGTAAGTCTCGTCGACTGCAAATTGAAGGTCTGCATGCTCGTCTTTAATGACAACTTTGATGTCAGTCACATTGGTCACCCCCAAAATATTTCGGTCGACTTGGACCGGCTGCGGGACCCAGTGGAGTTTGGCAATGTCGGCTAGAGTTCGCTTGGCGGCAGCCTTGAACACTGGATGTTGCGTACCAGATATTTTCAAGTATCCAACATTGACTGGGATAGCGCCAGAACTGCCCCAAGTAATGTTTCTTGGAGCCGGCAGCGGGTTGACTCTTACTTGACCGAATACTACGGCGACGATAAATATTGCAGTGAATACGAAACCGCACCTCATGATATTCTGCTTTTACTGTAGTATATCAATTGCCATGCAATTGCTAACAAGTCAGATGGCATACAATTAGAAGAGATCTATTGTCAATAGGAAAAGGCTCTCCCTAAGTAGTTACTTGGGGGGCTAGCCCCCCAAACCCCCCTGGGCTCCGCTACGCGGAGGATGTGAGTTGTGATTAGCCGTTGAACTTTCCGCAATAAAGATAGTGGATTATTTCAATACTAGGCTCTTTTTTTTGTAGGCGACACAGTTAAATTACACCGATTGCACTAAATTACACTCGGAAATTGAGCAGTGCTTCTCCAAAATTTTCGCGAGAATGTACAATATGAGTCTCCTGGTACCATCACTGCAGTAAGCGTTTGATATTTCATCAGTACAGTGAGCATGAAAATTATTTTAGAATCGTTTCAACCTGTGGAGGGATTGGTTATGTTCTCAGGATTGGGCACTACTCTAATGCATACAAAAGAGCATTTCCGGTAGCTTATACGCCAATTATAATTTTCGTACAAAAATCTAACACTTTTGGTTATTTAAGGCATTGGTTGCTACTAGTTTAGGACGATAACAGATGTACGTTGGAATTCAAATCCCAACTTTAGCTGACTGGCAATCTCATGAGCTACTAACAATAATCACTCTCTAGTGTAATTGGGGAAACTTCTCTGGGCTTTCCACGAAACGAGCTAGCAGAGATTGACGACTGGCTGTCGAAACGTATACACTCAAGCGTACTAAATCATTTCCTTTGAGCTACCGTGTATTTACAAATTACGGTACGCAGATTCAAGGGGTCTCTGAGGCCGCATCCAACAAGTTACAGTATTACTTGCTATGCACTTGGTATATGGATGAATTATGTCATTTTCTAGCATGTTAAGTGTTAGTAGTACACGTATAGTGCCAACAATTTCAATGTAAATAGGGTCATGTGTCTGGTTTCTTTTTAGCTATCTACCCCTGAAAACGTCAAATTACGCAAAGTTCCAACACAGGTGCACCTACTACTACTAATTACCATATTACTGTACTATTGTAGTACCGTATCGATATTACACTACTGCTGATTACCGGTACTGTGTTACTGTACTATTGTAGTATCGGGTGTATACCACTGCTGACTACTGTGTTACTATTGTCTACTGTAGTGTATCGTTACTACAGTACTACTATTTTAGTGAACTATTGTAGTGTATTATGGTACTACAATACAATGTATTACAAGTGTATGGGTATGTACTACGGTACATGATAGGGCTTGACCCCCCTGACTGGCGAAACAACTGCGCATAAAATGATACATTCTCACGCAGGGGCGAAACCAGAGACTACCTCTCCACCATTCACCACTCCCCCTATCAAAGACCACCCAAAGCGAGAATCGCAATTCCAATTGCCAAACTACACAACCGCCAAACATTAAACATTACTAAATCACACATAATAAACACATTGTGACAGCTTATAAAATATCGTAATATTTCACTGCCTGCTTACGCGTTAAGCGGGCCCTGATGGAATAGGGTGATTTAATGATTTTTGGCGTTGTTCTGGGCGCGCGTTGGGAGTGCTGTTTGTTGTTGATGCTAATCAACGAGTTAAGTTAATTTGGGGGCCCCCCTCCAAGTGGACGCTGAGTGTGGAGGACACGAACGACAGCAAAAACAACCACGTCCGACTGCGAATAGGAAGCAACAACCCGACAGAACATCGACCAGCGGCCCGCGAAGAAAGGATCATTTTGGAGACGAGGCCCGGAGAACGGCGGTTTGTGACTAAAATGATGAAAAGTTGGACGAGACGGGTAAGTCCATTTATTTCGCCTTCTTAGTTCTTCTTGGAGAGTGAATCCACTTTAATCCTTAAAGGTGGAGATTTCAACCCTTAAAGCTGGTATTTCAACCTTTAGAGGCAGGATTTCAACCCCTGGAAGTGCATTTTCAACTGTAGGAAGAAAAATAGGAGGTGGTTGATAGAGTAAAGGTTAACCTCTGTAGCTGAGCCGGTCCAAGTCGCATGACAAGAACAGCCGCAAGCGCAACGAGGTTCAGTCGTCCAAGTCGTCTGAGCAGCTGCGGGATTCGTCCAAGACGAGCATTCTGTCGCGAAAGTCGAGCACGGGGAAGATATCGGCGTCGAGCTCAGCCAACACGAGCGGAGCGAGCACCCCGGCCTCGACAGAGCCCCCGACGTCGGCGTCCTCGAATGGGTCCACGGACCCCAAGATGAAGCATTCCACTACCACAGCGAATAGCCAGGCCGATAATAATAACGGCGGTGACGCGTACAGCTCGCGACTCGTGACGCCGTCGCTAGTCGTATCGACTGCGGCTGCTGCGCCGCACATACCCCCGCCCGGCTCGACAGAAACGATGCCAAACGACCTGGACCTCAATGCGCCGCAGCCCCAGGGCCACCCGCGGTTCCCGTTCGACCGGCTCGACGGGATCAAGCCGCCAAAGCGCCACAACTCGTCGCGGTTTGAGATCTCGGAGCGCAGGGAGCTCGAGCGGCTGCCGGCGTTCGACGAAGTGCCGGCTGACGAGGTGGGTGATCTGTTTCTGCGCAAAGTGGAGCAGTGCAAGGTCATTTTCGACTTCTCAGACCCGTCATCCGACATTCAGGGCAAGGACATCAAGCGGATCGCGCTCAACGAGCTGTTGCAGTTCGTCGTGTCGACGCCTTTCACCTATACCGAGCAGATGTATGCGAGCGTCGTAGAGATGTTTGCCAAGAACCTGTTCCGCCCCATTCCGCCCCCCGTTAACCCCGTAGGCGAGATATATGATCCGGATGAGGACGAGCCGGTGAGCGAGGTGTCGTGGCCGCATATGGCCGTGGTTTACGATTTCTTCCTCAAGTTTATAGAGTCGGAAGACTTCAACCACAACATCGCCAAGCAGTACATTGACTACCAGTTTGTGCAGAACTTATTGGAGTTGTTTGATAGTGAGGACCCGCGGGAGAGAGAGTGCCTCAAGGCCACTCTGCATCGTATTTATGGCAAGTTTCTCAATTTGCGCGCGTTTATTAGGAGATCCTTCAACAATGTGTTCTTCCAGTTCGTCTACGAGACGGAGCGGTTCAACGGCATTGCAGAGCTGCTCGAGATCCTGGGATCCATTATCAACGGGTTCGCTTTACCACTCAAAGAAGAGCATAAGATCTTCCTCAGCCGCGTGTTGCTGCCATTGCACAAGCCACGGTCGCTTTCCGTGTACCACTCTCAGCTGGCTTACTGTGTAGTTCAATTCCTCGAGAAGGACCCGTCGCTCACGGAAGAAGTCATATTGGGACTGCTTAAGTACTGGCCCAAGGTCAGCTCCCCCAAAGAGGTGCTTTTCCTGATTGAGATTGAGGACATATTCGAAGTTATGGAGCCTGATGAGTTTGTCAAGATCCAAGTTCCGCTTTTCGTGCAGCTCGCCAAATGCATCTCGAGCCCGCACTTCCAGGTCGCCGAGCGCGCTCTTTACTACTGGACCCACGAGTACTTCTGCTCGCTGGTGACGCAGAACTCGCAGACTATCCTGCCCATCATCTTCTCTGCGCTCCACGAGAACTCGAGCGGCCATTGGAACCGCACCATCCACGGCATGATCTACAACGCTACAAAACTCTTCATGGAGGCCAACCCCGTCCTCTACGACCAGTGTGCCATCCTATACCGCCAGAGCAGAGAGGCCGCCCAGGGCCGCCAAGAAGCCCGCCAGCGCAGCTGGCAGCAACTCGAAGAACGCGTCCAATCTCTCAAGGATCAACCCAACTAATTCTTTCGTAACAGTATATACACATACATTCTTAGTCTCACCATTTACGGAAGGTTTGGGGGCGGAGCCCCCATCTAGGGGAGCTCGAGGGCTGGCCCTCGATCAATTGCGCCCAGTTCTTTTCCTCGAACTGCTTCCCCCCAAACGCCCCCCGTGGCTCCGCTCCGCGGAGACTAAGCCATTACAGATCAATTACTATGAAACTAGTTCTTATCTCCAACTTGGGGGGACCAGCCCCCCAAACCCCCCTGTGGCTCCGCTCCGCGGAGGTCTTGGCTGTCGCGAATAATTTGTTACGCTGTTGCAAATGGCCCGTAACGCGGTCATTGGGAGTTTTGCAACACTGTAACAAGCGATCAAGAGACCTCCGCGGAGCGGAGCTACGGGGGTTTGGGGGCTGGCCCCCAAGTCAATTGAAGCTATAGAATGTTCATGTTGGGGGGGGGGGGGGGGGTTTGGGGGCAGAGCCCCCAGTTACGGGAGCTTGAGGGCTGGCCCTCGAAGGAAGATCATAGAGGTAGTGGATGGTGGTGATAAGATGGAGATCGGACCCAAAGGCCGGAATGTGAAAAACAACCATTAGAGTATGGGAAAAGGAACTGATAAGCTGTACGTGACAGCTGGCGAGAGGGAGGCGCAGAGCCGGGTTCGCAGTGGGGAGGGCGAAGTAAGGAATCCGTTTTGGTATTGTAGTATTTCGTTACAACCAATAGAAGGCAAGTCGAGCGGAGTGTGCGACCGGCAGGGGCATGTTTTTGATATTAGCAACATCGTCCCTGAGCTGAGAAAGAACGGGGGCAAGAACCCTGTAACTGGCGAGGATTTGAAGAGAGAGGATCTGATAAAGCTGAGGTTGACGCAGAACGACCAGGGGAACTATGTCGATCCCGTGTCGCTGGTTGAAATGACTGTGTACAACACGGCGGTCTGTGTATTGACTACGGGCTATGTGTACTTGAAAAGCACCATTGAGGAGCACAATTATAAAGCGAAGTGGATGTACGATCTTATGACGGACGAGGAGTTTACTAAGAGTGATGTGGTGGAGCTCAAGGGCGGGTATGGAGTGAGATACTCGAAGCATAAAAAGACTGGTGAACCGGCGAAATCGTTGAAAAGATCTTCGCCAGACGAATCAGAGGTATCGGGGCAATTAAAGAAGTCAAAAGTGGATGAGAAGAAGGCAAAGCTGCAGGAGATGTCCAGTGCGACGACGCATCACATGGCGGCCAGCCTAACTTCGACTGTATTCACGCCATCGACAAAGATTCAGCTTCAGAAACGGTCAGTATTGCAAATGCTCAAGCCCAAGCGGTTCAAGGATCCAGCGTTTGTAAATATCGAGACCAATAAGGGCACCCTCCGGCTGGTTCTCGATCCGACCTATGCCCCTAAGGCGGTGTACAACTTTGTGCAATTGGCCAAGCAGGGGTACTACGATGGCGTCAAGTTCCACCGCAGCATCAAACGTTTTATGATTCAGGGCGGAGACCCCACTGGTACGGGCCGGGGTGGTGAGAGTGTTTATGGAGAACCGTTTGCGGACGAGACGAACCACCCGCGGAACAAGCACGATGCAAGAGGCGTCCTGTCCATGGCCAATCGAGGCAAGAATACAAACACCTCGCAGTTTTTTATAACCTACCGGCCGTGCCCGCATCTAGATGGTAAGCATACAGTTTTTGGCAAGCTGGTCGGAGGCGAGAGCGTGTTGGACGAGTTGGAGCGGACGCCAGTGGATGAAGGTGACCGGCCTGTGGAAGATTTGGTGATGAAAAAAGTGACTGTAGTTGAGGATCCATTTGAGGAGGCCAACGAGGAAGAAAAGGAGAAGGAAGAGGAGGTTGATGACACTCCGTGGTTGAAGAAGTCCGGGTCGAAGACTTCTGTCGGGCAGTACTTGAAGTTCCCGGTCCATTCGTCCAACTCTGGCGCTAAGCAGACGAAGAAGACGCAATTAACTTCTATCGAGGATACTGATTTCTCTGGATGGTAATTTCTTTAAGGGCGACATTTGACGGACAGCCAACTGTTATAATATAGGTAAGCCGTTACACCGGATAGCGCTTTCCCAGGCGTCCAAACGCTTAATGTGAATAACTACCCCAATTGCTGGCCACCCTATTTCCCCTTCTGGGGGCTCTGCTGAAATCTACGAGATAGCGGGGGTTTGGGGGCAGAGCCCCCAACTACGGGAGCTCGAGGGCTGGCCCTCGAATACACACTCGACCAAGTGGAATGACCTAGAGCAGTAAGTATAACAGGTCATGACGGTATTTTGCAGAATATATATGTACAGATGGGGAAAAGGCTTATTTGCTGTCGACGAAGCCCTTGGTAGCGGAGCGGGTCTCGCCCTCGGCGACTCGGGCCTCGAGCTCTTGCAGCTTGGCCATCAAGGCAGACTGCTTGACCTTCTTCACGTACTTAGGCTTGATAGTCGGTGGGTTTGGTGCGTTGACCATGTATCCATTGTGCTCCTCGGATCGGTAGTACTCAATGCTCTTTCGCGAGATAGGCTGAGCCCGGATCGGAATGCGCCCAAACTTGGCCAGCGCCGCCTCCGGACGTGTCAACACCCTCAGGTTGAATGGCGTGTAGTACTCAGCGGTGAACTTGCCGCCCAGCTGCTCAATCCGCTGGATGGCCGTCGCTGACGCTTTCGACGCGGAGACCTCAATTTTCGAGGTGAATGCGCCCGGGCACTTTCCGGCAAGAATCTTAATGCCGTGCTTCATCGTGCCGAACTGGCCTGTCTTGTACAGCTCGCGCATGGTGATGGGTTTTGACGCATCAAGCCGGCCGTTATCAATGAGGTGCTGCAGACGGTCGAGGTTGACGAACTGGGGCTGCATGACATGGGAGTCGAAACCCCACTTGGGGAATAGCTTGTAAATTGGCGTTTGACCACCCTCAAACCACGGCTTGACGGATCCTCGCGCCTTCTGACCCTTCTGACCACGCCCAGAGGTCTTGCCCTTACCGGAACCGGGACCTCGACCGAGTCGCTTCCCGTTACGCGTAGAGCCCTCGGCGGGAGACAGGGAGCCCATGATTGATGCATACCGTCTTCCAATGAGCGAAGCGGCCTCCATCGGCCGCACACTCGGCCGGATAAGCGACTTCAATAGCATTGGTCGTTTTGCTGCTGTACCGGGGTGCGGTGTTTGAATATTTCAATTTTTCACCAATTAACCATATTGGGATAATTAAGTTATGTTGAGTTAAGTTATGCGCCTATCTGCAACTTAACAGCACAGTGGTCTCTACAAAGATCTCCGCGAAGCGGAGCCCCAGGGGGGTTTGGGGGGACTGGTCCCCCCATATATACCAGTCAAAGTGTACTTGGGGGCCAGCCCCCAAACCCCCATGGTCTCCGCTTCGCGGAGGGATTGATGGGTTAAGCGAAGTCGCAACAGCGTAGTGTGGTGTCGGAGAAGTGTCACGGAATGTCGAATTAATTAATTTGTCAAGTTAGATCCGCGCGCGCGCCGCAGCAGATAGATGACAAAGGAACCTTCGAGTGCCCCATCCGAGAAGTGCCAGGAGAGGGGGAGGGAGCCGCAAAAAGTGCTCGGAAGCATTTCCTTTCTTCCTTTCCTTTTCTCTCCTCAACATTTGGCATCCACAGGCCAGGTATCGTTGCACCCGCCATCCTAGGCACTTCATACACGTTTTGTATATTGACGCATCGCCGCAGTGTTCATTTTGGATCTGTAGCGGCCTGGGGTTATTTGTTTTTCTCGCGCTCCCCCCCTCCCCCCTACTGCTTACCTGCTCAAAGTCAAACACCCCTACTGCCCTGCTTCCACTGCTGAAAGTCAAACACGACTACAGTTAGTGTTCCACATAAAAAAGTTTTTCAGGTGTGTGTCTGGAGTGCTACTACTGCTGCTGCTTACTGTCCCTACGTACCCCTTACCTTTGATTTACAATGCCGCCAGTACGACCAGAGCCGCGGCCGCGACCAGACCCTCCAATGCCGTATTAGCAAAATGGAGGAGGGTCCCTGCATTTTTTTTTATTTATTGATTACACGATATACACTAACCGCTCTCGCTTTGTATTTTTACTTATATATTTTGAGTTATCTGCTCGCTATGTCATATAAACGCTCGCTAACATGTAAATGAATTGTTTATTGTCACTGATTAATGGTATGTTTACCGATACACTTTGAGATATGAAGAATGAATGAAGTACCCGTTACCAACGATTGAACTGTACCAAATCATGCCAAGAACAACTGGGTGAATGAAATACCCGTACCTGTTCGCATGAATCAACCCTGAGAAATAACCTGTAACTGCTCTCATGAATCATCCCGTGATGCTCACGTTTAGATACAATGTCGATAAATACGAATCGAGTTATATGCACCGTGTGATTAAGACATGTTTGGATGGCCCAGGTCGAAATGTACAATAATGTCATGCCTGTCCGATATGTTGGACCCCCTTTCTACACGCCCGAAGCATCGACTGTAGGCTGTATTAACGAGTCATTATGTAGCTCCCGCACGATAACTTCCGCAGTTACAGGTGATATTGTGTGAGTCTGGATTATTTTGGGCAAATTGTATGTAATGGTAGCGACGTATCACAGCTCGAAGACGAATCACTTTTCAAGCGGCGCTCGTGCCTCACGCGTGACCTCCTACCATCTAGATTTTTCCTGTGGACGTAACATCTAATGTAGCATGTAAAAAGGTTTTACACATCATTCTCGTTCTATTTCTATGGTATATTTGGAATGGCTATTTAATGTTCAGGGCGGTTTATACGCCCGCAATGGACGAGTGTTTGGTGATGAATGAATATGTTATGAATAGGTTATGAATATTTGGTGGTGTTTCGAGCTGTAACAGGGGGGTCTCCGGTACGTGCATTTTTTTATACTTTCGAGGGTACATTTATCACCCCTATCTGTAGCCGCCATGACGCGCCGATTACAGTAAGTGCAGTAGCAGTATACAGCTGTTGCTCTTTACCTGCGGGTAAAACAAAATAAAAATAAATAAAATTGATAGATCGCAGGCATTATTTGATGGGGGAGGGGTAGGAGGTACGCCGCTGGATTATATCATGCAGCTGAGCAAGATTAAAAACCGTCGAATATTGACTGGCCAAAAAAAAAAAAATTTATATAAACCATCCCTCGGCCGCTTTTTTCGTTAAATTATAGACTTGTCTCTCTACCTCTGGTAGGATCAACTGTCCGTTGTACTACCTTGATCCGGTATTAGTAACCCTTTGATCTTCGATAGACGAATAGCTAAACTCGACGAAAATACAAATACTCATCGACGAGTAACCACAAGCTTGAGCATACCTATAAGCTCGAGTCGAATAGAAAATCGAGGCACACAAATATCCTCCTAACCCTCAATTCGAAGAAAAGATTTCGTCCGCCGAAGATGCCGTCGTCTCACAGTGACAACTCGCCCCGGGCACCCCCCATTACTCCAGACGGAGCAGTTTTCCCCATGGATCCATGATCCCGAACTGTATTTATTTATTTATTTTGCTATTTATTTATTTGCCCAAATGTATTTATTGTCCAATGTGTTTATTCGCCGAATTTCTCGGTTCTTCTCCAGGCATCGGTCGTCTTCTCCACCTTTGGCCGCGAAATCCGGGGAAAGAGGGGTAGGCGGATGCCGCCAATGTCGTAATGCGCAGCGCTATCTGTATGCAGCGTTTTGACTGGGCAGTTCATTTAACACCCGCTATGGCTGCATATCGGGGAGCTGCCTATAGCAGTAAGCAGTCAAATTCCTCAGTCACGACCGTAGTATTGTGTGACGTTTTGCATTGCATACTCAACAATTACTGTATACCGGGTGACCGAAACTGTTCCCTACCGTAGTAAAAGACTCACCGATAATACCGGCAATACGAGGTAATAAGCTATTATTAATGTATTATTCGGGGTAATCTGAGAAGACCAGACTACCTTGATGGTAGGTTATCCGCAAACCAGGCGATGACAATATGGGGAAACGCAGTCCTGTGGGGTGAGTGCATTATGCTGAGCTATGGTGAGATTTGCGTTCGGAATGAAGGAAGTTCGGAAACCACTTTGTAGCTACATGTAGAAGGAAAAGGCGCAAGCACGGCATACTTGTGTATACGTAGCAGAATAAGCTTAGTTGTAGCCCTAAGGTAACAGTGCAAGTATAACTGTTATCTCCGATGCAGATTGGACACCACTAGTACCGGTAGTACATGAATTGCGTCAAGATTCATATTAGCATGTTAGTATAATGTTCCTCTAAACCGCTGAAAGCATATCTTGCGTGATGGTTTCATTGGGGTCGAAATTATCATATTCCTCATCGTACCCCATAAATCCTGCATACATTTGCGTTGGAACAAATTTGGTTGTAGAGCACTTCGTGGAGTTTAGAGGCCTTTGCAATGTAGGCCATTCATTGTGAACAGCACCAATACCAATCTTCGACGCATTGGCAAGATAATCGTCTCAAAATCAAAATGACATTGATTACGATATACACCCTGAGTAATCACAACAAGTGAATGAAAGTCTATTAGCGTCCTTGGGAGGCCAAAGCCAGAGACATTACTTAAATGCAGATAACTTTTCTTATCGGTGATAATGATTTCTTTCAATGTCAATTGTACAGCATTTGCGTCGTAAGGATTGGTCACCCTCGAGGGTCCGGGAAACAGTTCTTCTAGACTAAAAAACGGAACGCCTTTCAGCTTTGGGATTGACTAGGTGAATAAGCAAGCCGGAGTCGCTCTTTTGTTGCGATGGAAGCGAATGAGTTTGTAGAAGTTCAATTACTCCCCTGGGGTCGGGAAGGCGACCTTTGTAAGTCGTCGAGAGCACTGGTAATCACAACTGTGATCTTTGAAGCAAAATTAAGAGAAACTGCTAATCTAGAAATGTTAGATTACGAGAGTCAAAGGGGAAGAGGGGGGTCTGGGGGGGGTCTCCCCCCAGCTACGGGAGCTCGAGGGCTGGCCCTCGAATACATTGAAGAGTACTACCGTTACAGCGAAATCTCCGCGAAGCGGAGCCACGGGGGTCTGGGGGCTGGCCCCCAGGGGGGTTTGGGGGACGCTCTATAGCTTTAATTGACTTGGGGGCCAGCCCCCAAACCCCCGTGGCTCCGCTTCGCGGAGTAAGAGCATTTCTGGTAAAAGCAATTGATACAAATGAATACGAATATATTGATATTTAGACAGATTAATAAATTGATAATCAAAGCTCGCCCGATCGGCTAATAATAACAGTGTCGTACCCACCATGAACGTTCTGCAAAGACCGAACTACGTCCATACCGTCGACTACCTCGCCAATTACGCCATGGGTGCCGTCGAGCCACGGACAGGCATCAAGCGTAATAGTGAACTGAGACCCTTCCTCCTGCCCTTCGTTGTTCACCATTACCAACCCAGCCCGGTCATGCGCCAGTGGCAGCTTCTCAGAGTGCTTGAAGCCCTTGCGGTAGATACCCGCGCATTCGGCCGTGCCGTCGCCATGCGCAATGTCGCCGCCCTGGACCATGGTGCCTGGAACAATCTTGTGGATGCGCGACCCTTCGTAGCCAAATCCGTGCTCGCCAGTGCACAGCTCGCGAAAGTTTTCGGCCAACTTTGGCGCTTGTTCGTCATAGAGTTTTATCACCGCCTTGCCCAGATTGGTTTCTGCAGGAGACACGCATTAGCCCCGTACCACCCGAACATAACAATATTGCCTTACCTCCAATAGAGAACTCGAAAAATACGTCTCCCATGGCTACTACTTATTCGCAGAATGGTTTATGGTTGATATTTTGTATGGTCGTTGGTTGAAGGTATGCGATATCCATTGTTCTCCACACAAGGCCCATCAGTCAGATCACCGAAACACCGAGACATACGCCAGATTGCTGCATCTAAATCTACCGTTCCCCTCCCCATGGTGTATTAATACAAATGTAGTGGCAGAATCAATAGAAATAGCTTTACTGGCAATTGAGGCGATAATGTGTGGTCAATTGGGGGGTTAATCTGTGCCGAAGATATGGGAGTACCCGGAGAGTTCAATTGATTTGAGACATCATATCGACAATGTTTTCCGCAAATTAATTAGAAATACCGCATGAAACCAATTAATATGTCCATATCCAGATAGTTCATTATGGCCAACTGTCTTGAGAGAACCAAGGTCAGTGACGTGATTGACAGGCGGTGGAGGTTTGAATCCGATTAGACGGGTGTGATTTAGTGTCCGTTAGTCGTCAAACAGCTGGAAGAGGACGCACCTGATAGACCCGCTTGTTACTATTAAAAACCACGCAATTGAGGACGGTCTGTGGAGAGCGGACTAGTATATAACCATGGCAAAAGTGCCTTGGACTGAAGTATCGACTACATTGCTCTCCCCAGTTTTTGTTCGGAGGGACTGACGCTTCTTTGACGGTGATTGCGTAGCATCGTGTGACTGGAAAAAAAATGCAATTGCTGGACTCGTTGATTGTTCTCGCGCTCTTGGTCTCTGACTTTGCCGCCTCCGCTCCAGCAGTGGACAAGGCAGTCGACCCAGACGCCGTTTCTCAAACCCTGGAGGCAGCCAACAGAGTCATTGACTCGATCAATGCATCCAATTTGGAGCAGTCCAAGAAGGAGTATCTTGCTTGCTCCATCTCCCAGCAGATTGACCCTGTCGTGACTCGCTTCCTTGCCGAAACTGACGCCTCCTCTGACGAGGAGGTTTACAACCTGGCCAGGAAGATTGACGACTCGACTGGCGACAATTGCTCCCAGGACAAGAAGCTCACGGAGTTGCTTGACGAGTACTTTAGGGAGCATCCAACCCAAAACTTTGACTACTTTGATGGTAACGCTACCCTGGCTGGAGACATCAACCAGATTATCGCCGCGAACCCTGGCGACAAGAAGGTTGACTGGGTTGAGGTCTACAAGGCTAATGGGCTGAACTCTTACAGCGATGCGGAGACGAATGCTGTCAAGCGTACTCTTCTGTACCTCAAGTGTGTTCTGATGAAGAACTCGTGCGGTGGCGCTCCTTCTGGTGGTGGTAGCCAGATTACTACCTACCCAGTTCCGGGCTCTTCAACAAGCTCCACTTCTAGCTCGAATTCAAGCCCAGGCACCAACTCCAACACGAACTCGAGCCCAAGTAGCAACTCGAACAGCAACACGAGCTCGAGCTCCAACAAGAATGGGAACACCAACACCAACACCAACAAGAATGGCAATACCAATATTGGGGGGAATGGAATTATCAATAGCGGTTCGACCAGCAATTCGGGCACTACTAGTGGCTCCAACGGCCTACCAGGTAATGGCGGTTCCAGTGGGTCACCAGGTTCACCAGGTAATAGCGGTTCACCAGGTAATAGTGGTTCCAGTGGTTCGCCAGGTAATAGTGGTTCACCAGGCAATAGTGGTTCACCAGGCAATAGTGGTTCACCAGGCAATAGTGGCTCACCAGGTAATAGTGGCTCACCAGGTAATAGTGGTTCCAGTGGTTCACCAGGTAACAGTGGTTCCAGCGGCCAGCCAGGTAACAGTGGTCAACCAGGATCTACCGGATCGCCTGGTAACAGCGGCAATTCTGGCCAGCCAGGCAACAGCGGTCAGCCAGGATCCACCGGATCGCCTGGTAACAGCGGTAACTCTGGTCAGCCGGGAAATAGCGGCCAGCCAGGCAATAGCGGTCAGCCAGGCGCTACTGGCTTGCCAGGGAACAGTGGAAACTCTGGTCTTCCCGGCAATTCGGGCAACGGTGGTTCTAATGGTTCCAATGGTTCCAATGGTTCCAATGGCAATAACGGTAATAACGGCAACAATGGTAATAACGGCAAGAATGGCAATTCTGGCAACAATGGCAATAACGGCTCGAATGGCAATAACGGGAATAACGGCAACAATGGTAATAACGGCAAGAATGGCAACAATGGTAACAACGGCAATAACGGTAGCAATGGTAAGAATGGAAATAACGGCAATAATGGCAACAACGGTAAGAATGGAAATAACGGCAACAATGGATTGAACGGCAACAATGGGTTGAACGGCAACAATGGATTGAATGGAAAGAATGGTAACAACGGTCTGAACGGCAATAACGGCCTCAATGGCAACAATGGCCTTAATGGCAACAATGGTTTGAACGGTCAGAATGGCAAGAACGGAAATAACGGTCAAAACGGCCAGAATGGTCAGAATGGTCAGAATGGACCTAATGGTCAGAATGGTCAGAATGGCCAGAATGGCCAGAATGGACCTAACGGGCAGAATGGCCAGAATGGACCTAACGGGCAGAATGGCCAGAATGGACCTAATGGTCAGAATGGGGCTAATGGAGCCAATGGTCAGAATGGCCCTAACGGCAGTAACGGTGCCAATGGTTCTAATGGCTCCAATGGCCCTAATGGTTCCAATGGTGCTAATGGTGCTAATGGTGCTAATGGTGCTAATGGTGCTAATGGTTCCAATGGTCCTAATGGTTCCAATGGTTCCAACGGCTCTCCAGGAACGAATGGTTCTAACGGTCCTAATGGCTCCAACGGTTCAAACGGGCCCAATGGTGCCAACGGCTCTCCTGGCGCCAACGGTTCCAATGGCTCTCCAGGAAAGAACGGTTCCAATGGTTCCAACGGTTCCAATGGCTCTCCAGGAAAGAACGGCTCCAATGGATCCAATGGATCCAATGGATCGCCAGGAAAGAATGGCTCTAACGGCTCTCCTGGCGCTAATGGATCTCCTGGATCTCCTGGCGCCAGTGGATCCAGTGGCTCTCCAGGATCCAATGGCTCTAATGGGTCTCCAGGAAAGAATGGCTCAAACGGATCCAACGGCTCTAACGGCTCTCCTGGCGCTAATGGCTCCCCTGGGTCTCCGGGATCCAGTGGATCTCCAGGATCCGGAGGCGCTAGCCCGTCAAAAAGCTCTGCAAAGCCCAGCAGTTCTCCATCCGCCAAGGCTAGCTCTCCAAGCGGTGCCATTTCTCCTGCTCCAACTGTTTCGTACACTCCGGGAACCTCTGGCTCTGGCTCCTCTGGCACCCCAGGCTCTCCAGGCTCTTCTGGCTCTGGCTCCCCTGCCTCCCCAGGGTCTTCAGGGTCTTCAGGGTCTCCAGGCACTGGTTCTTCAGGCTCCTCGCCAGGCTCTGGCATGTCTCCGTCGGTGTCCAGCAGTGCTGCATCGCCGGAAAAGACTCAATCAGCTCCAAGCACGGGCGCAGCTGTTCCAAGCAAGTCTACGCCGGCCTCTCCAAGCAAGTCTTCTGCAGCTCCCGCCGGCGGGTCCTCTTCAAAGCCCAGCACTGGCGGGTCCTCTTCAACGCCCAGCACTGGGGGGTCTACCAGTTCACCGGGATCGAGTACGGCCAATTGCGGTGTATGCCAGATGATTCACTGTGATGTCTGCGAAGGAGATGACTGCCAGATGATCCAGAACGGTGTATATGGAAAGCTCTGCATCAAGGGTCGTCTGGACATTGATGGCTCTGTTGCGTTTTCCAGCAAAACAACTACCACAACTACAAAGTCCGGGTAATTGAGGCTCATTTTATTTTACGAACACTACATTTCGATTCTTTAGCTAAATTTATTCAGGGATATTATTTATGGTTTTTGATATGTGTTCTGTGTTCAGATTTGTAGGCTTATTTCTCGGCGGAGTCATTCATCATGCGATAAAAGATTGAACATTTTGTCCAAGTTACATGTAGTACTTCTAGTGGAGTGTATTCGAGGGCCAGCCCTCGAGCTCCCGTATTTTGGGTGATCGTAACAACGTGACGATCTCTTCGTTACACTGTAACAAACTTTGTTACAAACACCCAACCTGTCACTACATCACTTACAACAACGCAAATACTCTCAACCTTAGCAGTGTCAGATCTTTCCGAACTTAGATGCTAATGACCTTCAAGCAAGAAGGAGCGACTCTATAACTGGAGGCTTTTTAACCAGAAGAGAATATCCCTCCGAGAGAGACAGGATAAACACAGCTTACTACTATCCGTAATTTAGTCAATTGCTCCTCTCTTGTCGCCCCTAATACGATACATATTTGAAATTTTTTACCGGTAATTCTTAATTGAGACCTTATGTACTTCAGTCCTCGCCCGGCCTAGACCACGGACTTCAGTCAACATTATTATTTCCAGGTATTGTCGGACATTATTATTTCCTGGTATTGTCGGACATGGCGTTATTACTGTGCACAATTGGTGCGTTGTTTGTGCCCTATTAGTGCGTTATTTGTGCCATGAATGACCTGATATTTATTACAGTGTATCATTATATTCAATCAGTGGAGTTGGGTACTGCTGGTACGGCATCAAGTACCCCTGGACAAACTAACATCTTGCAGGTTAGCCCCCTACGTTACAATTCGAACATAATATTACAAAGCTATTGCGATGCATCGCACAGGATGCGCGAATCATCTGATGGTGCAATCCACCCGGGGGTCCTCCGAGCCCCACCGCCGGATTTATCCGCGTCGTCGTGTTTGGCTGTCGGCGGCAAATGAATCGGCTCCCGATCATCTTTCTCTCAGCGTGGGGCCTCCGAGCATGGGGGGGAGGAATTAAGCATCTTTCCCGTTGCGTACATACATCCCCTTCATCGCGCCTCCCAGGGACACTTATACCTCATACAGTACGTAGCAGCGGGACGCATCCAAAGAGAGACACACAGTGTTACGGGCACCGAGTCAGAAGATGCCCTCTACCCCCCATGTACCTGCCGGAGCCACATGCATCGCCAAAAACTACCTCTCCGGCTCCGTTTGAGTCACTTGGTACCCTGGTTGAATTTCTCAGGGCTCATTTATAAACGGCAAGACTCTCCCTTTCTGATGAGAGCATTTTGGACACCTCTAGTTCTTCTGTTTCATTGTGAATCTACAAGACCGTTACTGGGTTGTGTATGTGTGAGACGTGGTAGTTGTAGCCATTGCGACTTCCGGTGTGTGTTTGAGTTATCCATTTAAGCTGCTACGGAAAAGTTTTTTCCTCATCTTGTTTAGTGGACGCTTCCATCGCCACCTTTGACCCGTTTATTCAATCATCGTCTTTGACGTTTTGTCGTTTATTGTCGTCTTTGATCTTGAGCCGTTTTTTTTTTTCATTTGAAAGTTCAGGGCTTTCTGTTGAGGCAAGTTTTTCCGAGCGCATTTGAGCCGTACATATCGATTGCCGCAGATCACCAAGAACGGCTTTGCGATCCGAATACCGATCAGGGCGGACATTTTTTTTTCGAATTTTTTTTTTTAAACTCTACTTTTTTTTTTCGAGGGATTTTTTTTTTCGACAGTCCTTTCTCTCTCTT
Source organism: Blastobotrys vanleenenianus (assembly GCF_965637985.1). Classification (NCBI taxonomy): domain Eukaryota; kingdom Fungi; phylum Ascomycota; class Dipodascomycetes; order Dipodascales; family Trichomonascaceae; genus Blastobotrys; species Blastobotrys vanleenenianus. The sequence continues at coordinate 95,034 of NW_027481856.1, forward strand.
TTATCTGTTTTATTGTATTAAGAGTCGATTTTTGATCCTTTGCACGCTTTAAAGCAGTTTGATAGGTGCGATATGCCTTCGATACTTCCGTTCCACACATCCCGGCACAACTCGCCCTCCGCTTCTCCAAAGCACTCCCCACAGCTGCAGCCTACCGAGTCGCACAAATCCCATATCCTGCCAATAAGGCCGCTCTTGTCGCGGAGACACCACTCGAGCCCTATCACCCCAACGCTCAAAGGTCTGCACAAAGATAAGGATCATCACCACCACGGAAATGCTCCCCACACTCACTCGGCACTGGCATTAGTGTCCCGATCGCGACCAGTCTCGCCTCCTCCACCTCCACCTCCAAGTGTCAAGCTGAGCTTCAGTATTGAAAGTCCTCCTCTAGTGCTCTACGGGCCACCGAGAGAGTCTACAGGTACGCTACTTTCGGGTCTCTTCCGACTGGAGATCGTGGACCACCCGGTGACGCTCAAAAGCGTCAAGATTGCGGTTATTCAAGTTGTCAAGTGCAAGAGGCATACAAACTCGCCGTACGGGTCAGCGTCTTCGTCTACGGCCCATGTAAGCAACAAGAAGCACCATCCTGAGATACCCAGTTGCAGTCATTGTGCCGAGTCCAAGATGGAACTCGCCCGGTGGGATGTGCTAACGACGACTACTGAATTGCCCAAGCAGGTCCACGGGTACCCGTTTTCACATCTTCTCCCTGGATCCCTTCCTGCCACTACTAACAATAAGACGTTCTCCGTTGACTACTTTTTGACAGCGGAGGCTGTTCCCGAGAACCCCGTTCACGAGCGAGTTGAGATTTCGCACAAGCTGAAGGTTTCACGGTCAATTATCCAGCCACACGAGCGAAAGTCTGTGCGCGTTTTCCCGCCCACCGAACTGTCGTGCAACGTTACTCTGCCTAGTGTCGTGTATCCAAACTCGTCGTTTACCTTTGACATGGCTTTAGAGGGTGTAACTACGAGCTCGGGTCCGCACGCGGGTAAATCACGATGGCGCATGAGGAAAATCAACTGGAGAATTGACGAAACAGCCAAAATGAAGCCTCTCAAGTGCTCTATCCACAATAGACAGGAAGAGGAAGAGGAAGAAGAAGAAGAAGACGGCGAGAGAACCAAGGATATGACGCCAATTGTAGAGCAACGAATTGTCGGCTACGGCGAATTCAAAACCGGCTGGAAGACCAATTTCTCCGACCGAGGCAAGATTGAATTCTCGACTAACGAGATGTTCATGAACTCTCCGGCCATGTCGTGCGATATTGACGACGCTACGATGGGCTTGTCTGTGTCTCACGTCCTTGTGATTGAATTTGTTGTCGCCGAAGAAGCGCTGAACCCAAAGTCCCTGCGCCAGGCAGTGCCTACCGGAGCGGCCAGGGTTCTGCGGATGCAGTTTAACCTTTGCGTCACCGAGAGAAGCGGTCTTGGCATCGCCTGGGACGATGAAGTCCCGCCAACCTATGCTGACGTACCACTATCGCCTCCCGACTACGCCACAATTGCATCTCTGCCTAAGCTGGAAGAAGTGCCCAATTATTCTATGGACCAGCATTTTCTCGAAAGCATTAACGAGCGCCTTGCCCAACTATAGACTGACTAACTTTTTTATTTATTGAGTACCATCAGGTACATTTAACCAGGTAGAATTTATTTATTCAAATCATTTTTTTTCTTTTGATATCTTCAATTGCTATTATAGCCCCATGTATACGAGCTGATAACACGGCTATGGGCTATTTAGCCTGGTGTGGCCCGATTTTGAATCTGCAAGTATGAAGCGGCAGGCAAAAAACATGGGGTATTTTTCGTGATGCATGAGTTATCGTACAGTAGGAAAATACGGTACTAAAAGACCCAATGCACCACCGACATTAGTCCCCCCATTACGAGCTAACCAGTACTAACTAATGCCTTTTGTCGATTTGCCGCCAGAGGTGAAAAGCGCCATATTTGACCACCTGGACCAAATTGACCTGCTCAATCTGCTTGTTACCAGTAAGGAGTTCTGCGAGTCCTGCCAGCCCGCACTATGGCAGAACTGCTGGATAGATACCCTCGAAATCTCCGGATTTAGGGACACCAAGACCATCACTACCAAACAACTGGGAGATTATTCAATCTACCAGCCGGTCCAGTTTGTCCATGAGAGAAAACGGAGGTATATGGTTATCGGGCGTAAAAGACTGCGCCAATTCTGCAGCGACTTGGAACGCGGGCGCTACATCAAACCCCTCTCATACGTCAGGTCCCTGACGGTGTCCACTGAATATACTCTTTCGCAGCCTCATGTTATGGGCACTCTGGCTGAATGCGATGAATTTGGGCTTGTGCATTGGCTAATTGAGGAGCTTCCACAATACTTTACGAACCTGCTGCAGCTGGAGATTATCTCTGAGTCTACTACTGAGACTGAAGATTTTGACCAAAGGGTCCCCGCTGTGGCTAAATTCCATAAGGACGTGCCGACTAATCTGTTTCTCACCATTGATCAGTCCCGGTTTTCCCGGCTTCCTAGCATTAACTTCAACGCCGTAAAGGTGCTGCGACTGGAGCTGACATTCCAGGAACGCCCCATACTCGACCTTGTCCAGTACTTTAAAGGCACTCTTCCGAGCACCATAGAGCGGCTGGACCTGGTCAATTATGCTGAAACATCGCTCAGTGCAGAGAGCTTTGTCAAATTTGTCAAGGACTGTCATCGCTTGGCTTCCTTGACTTTGTACTCTCCCGTTTCCGCAGATGTCAACCGCGAACTCCAGCCGCTGGATATTCCCTCGCTGAGTTTCCTTAACATTTCAATGGCCGCGGCGCCGATATTGAATAGAATCCGGCTCTCGGGCATCGATAACCTCTCAGTTGAGGCGTTTAGTTTTGTGGGCCCGTCTAATCCGAATTTACTTGCTCTAACGGATAGTTTGGGCCACTGTCGTTACCTCAAGCAGCTTCTGCTACTTAATGTATCATACTCGAGCGCGGCGCGGATTATTGAATCTATAAAGTCGAACTTGATCAGTCTGACAATTTATAGTCCTCTTGCCGACGCTGCTATGCTTGATCCGGAAACGCTGCAAACTATTTCTCTCCTTGCTGACCAGGCGAAACTGTTTAATCTCTCAACAATTGCCCTCCACCGGTTCCCCTTAGGCTATATGGAGGGCCTAGGGCTATTTTCAGATATCAAGCAACGACTCATCATCACCGATACCCCATCCCCAGAGCTTGAATCTACGGCGGTCCCACTCCCTGGATATGCTTTCAACGATGAGTTTGGCTACGTTGAATTGAAACCGCATTCAAGCAACACTACGATTTATAAGCTAGACTGACGCATGACCACTGCATATAGATATAGACTACAATCCTCAATACGCATTGCGGTGTTCGCACTTGGGTGCCAGCCCCCAAACCCCCGTGGCTCCGCTTCGCGGAGAGTTGTCGAGATTACGGTACAGCTATGATTTTATGTAACGAGTAACCAAACTGCAAGATCTACAATACCTCCGTGACATACAATTAAACAGTGTACCAGTACAATGATATAGCGTACGTTCTATTACATTGTAAAGCGTGATCAATGTGGAGAAGGGGTAACAGGGTTTATCCGCAGGGTCGCCGGTGGAGAGAGTGTCCACAGATCTTATCTATCTGTTGATATGCAAGGTGATGATTTATCGGCGGATTCCGTGTTCCGGGACGGCACTCCACCATCTTAAAAAAAAATCTTTAGAGTTATCCCGTTAGTTTCAAATACTTTGTACGTGATTATTATTATTTAAGTACAGTAGAACGTTCGCAATGGCCTCTCAGTCCTCTAATGTTGTTATTCTGCCGCCTACGAACCAATTGAGGGGCCTGTACAGTATCATCCGAGACAAGGATACCTCCCGAAGCGACTTCATCTTCTACTCTGATCGGATTATTAGACTCCTTGTCGAGGAGGGCCTCAATCACCTCCCTGTCACTGAACATGAGGTCACTACTCCAACCGGTGCCTTGTACCAGGGCGTCAAGTTCCTGGGCAAGATCTGCGGTGTTTCCATTATGCGAGCTGGTGAGTCCATGGAGCAGGGTCTGAGAGACTGTTGCCGGTCGGTTCGAATTGGCAAGATCCTTATCCAGCGGGACGAGGAGACTACCCAGCCAAAGCTGTTCTACGATAAGCTGCCAGAGGACATTGCTGACCGATTCGTCTTCTTGCTCGATCCTATGCTTGCTACCGGCGGCTCTGCATCCATGGCTGTTCACGTTCTCATCTCGCGGGGTGTTCCAGAGGAGCGAATTTTCTTCCTCAATTTGATTGCTGCTCCAGAGGGTATCAAGATGTTTACTGAGCGTTTCCCCAAGGTTAAGATCATCACTGGTGTCATCGACCAGGGCCTTGACGAGCACGCGTTCATTAACCCCGGTTTGGGTGACTTTGGTGACCGATACTACTGTATCTAAATGTATTTATGAAGTCGAATTCTTTTTCTGATATAAGCAGCTTGTAACATATTATACCAGACATCTAGAAGTATTCGTTCGGCATGTACCGGTATACTTCAGCTTATAGCAGGAACGAAAAAGTTACGATAACTTGAGCCTAATAAAAATGTTAGTATTTTTATCAATCTTCAACCTTGAGGATGACTTCGTTTCAGGAATCCCTTTTTCTCTTCTTGTGGCCAGAAATATAAGAGATATTTGGAATTTCTGGCCCGTTCCAGGATAAGGATGGAATAGGTTGACTCATCATGCACGAAACCAGCTCCAAAACGCATAACCACAAAAAAATTGGAATACTTACTTAATTGCGAACCTCGCCAGAGTGACGGTGTATCAAGTCTTTGGAGCATGCGACGGAGATCAATTGTTGATAGGGAGAACAGGGTAGTAGCCAGCAACACCTTTAGCCTTCTTTTTGAATCGCGCATTGACTCGGTTTTCAAGCCTTCGCACTTGCCTCTCATGCTCCCCAAACAGTTGCTCATAATGTGATCGATCCGGAAGTGAATACCACGCAGGTTGTGATTCCTCTACACTTTCAGGCCGCACTGGTTTCGGCTGCTTTTTTCGCAATTCCTCCCTCTCTTTCTCCAGATCCAATTGCCTCAATTCAGCAGCCCTAAAGTAAGCAATGTCCTCGTCCGTGAGAGTCCTCACTGTGCCATCGGGGTATCTTTCCACCGCTTCGTCTGCATCCTCTTCTACATCTTCTCTTGATTCCACGCCCTCATTTGACTTCGCGTCCCTTGTAGAATCAGACGGAGCTTCGCTATCAAGACTGCTTGCATCGAATTGTTGAGATTTACTATCGATCGTAGAAGGAGGTTCGACACCGAAATGATCTTTATAGTACTCCGGAAACTGCTGTTGATGGCATGCGAAAAAGTAGGCGTACCACCCGTCAATATGCCCGTATGGATCATAGGACTGGGCAGTCGATATATACTTCTCTGGCTCGAATTTGAAATGAGTACGGTGGAATTCTAGTAACCTATCACCACCTTTCTCACCATCGCTCATTGAAGATCCTACCCCTTTTCTATCCTCATACGGAATATATATTTTTGGTGAACGTGAAGATAAATCTTCCAACGTTGTGTGTTATTTTGGCAAATTTTAATTTTCCAAATTTTCAGGGTTAGGGTCGTGATCTGATATGAAAAAAAAATTCCAATCTTGAAATCCAGTATCAAATCAACTCTGATAAATATAACAAAAAATGCCAAAATCAAGAAGAACAAAGCTTGGTATGTTAAATAAAAGACGAACGATATGAACAGGTTTATCTAACTTCAATTTCTAGTGTCCCTGACCCAGACTGACAAGAAGACTCGAGCCGATAAGGAGAGAATCGGCGACGAGATTCGGGAAGCAGTTGATAAATATGCATATACCTGGGTGTTCGGTGTGAACAACATGCGAAACACTTTCCTGAAGAACATTCGACAAGACTGGGCTGGCTCGCGTATACTGTTTGGCCGAACTCGAGTTATGCAGAAGGCTCTGGGTCGAACTCCAGAGGAGGAGCATCGAGACAACTTACACAAACTTGCTGCTGTTTTGGGCGGCGATGTTGGATTGCTGATGACTGATGAGACTCCAGAGGTTGTGAAGGAGTATTTTGATGCATTTGTGAAGTCTGATTTCGCCCGTGCTGGCGTGGTCTCTCCAGTTGAATTCGTGGTGCCAGCAGGAATTGTGTACTCGACTGGCGGCCAGGCTGCTGCAGAGAACGATGTTCCAATGGCCCATACTTTGGAGCCGACCCTGCGGCAGCTGGGGATGCCTACTCGACTGAAGCAGGGCAAGATTGAGCTCGAGAACGAGTATGTTGTTTGCAAGGCTGGAGAGACCCTCACTGGACGACAGACTAGATTGCTGAAGCAGTTCGGAGTTGTCGCTGCCGAGTTCAAGGTGAACCTTCTTGCGTACTACGACCGTGATGCCGAAACTGTTAACAAGCTGGAGGAGTCCGCCTAATGATAACATTGTAATTGTTTAATAGATGTCTTTTTCATGTAACTGTTTTAACTCCACCCCCCTATCCTGGGCTAGGTTCCAAAGCTATAGCCAAGATATAGGTATATTTTTCCCATCATTCAATGTCTGTTATAATAGAATTAGCGCAGTTTGAATAATGTATGGCATATCTGTCGGCGAAGTGCACCGGTAATTTTTTTTTTTCATCATAAAAACCAACCCCACTGTCCATCACATAAACTAGGTATAATGATCAGATCTAAAGCTGCCCAGAAGATAATGGAGACCGTAGGAACTCCTCCAGACGAGCTTAATGACTCCCAAGTCATTGGCACCATTATTAAACCTCGGGGAAGCAACCTCTTTGAGTTCCTGATCCCAACTAGCCATTGGGGAAAAGTGATCAAGAAGTTTGACCTTGAAAAAGAGACCGGGAAGTCTGATGAAGATCGAACTATCCTTATTTCGATGCCTCCAAAGTTCAGAAATACCGTCTTTGTCAAAAGAGGAGGGTATGTTTTGGTAGAGCTGTACGAACCCAGCGAACTTGAAGGCGAAGGTAAAGTCAAAGCCGATATTTGCAACATTGTAACCGACAAAAAAGACTGGCAGAGGTACCCATACTGGCCAACCGAGTATAAGAAGTCAGAAGTCATCGATCTTGGTCTCGACGATGAAAGCGAAGAAGAAGAGTACGACTATGGCATCTAGGCGACCTTATCCACTATGTGGTACCATTTAGACAAGCATTCGCGCAAACTTATCCTCTTGGATGAATCTTTGGTTAATTGGATGAGCTCCGACCCATTTATCCTACCGCCAAGTTCTACCTTTGTGTTTTCGGTGCTGCTAGACGAAATAATCCCGAGCACCCTGACGTAATCGGTAACATAGTGTTCTTGGGGAGCTTCATCGCTGCCATCCGGTTGTTTTGGCACTTGCTGCATGGATTTAACAACTCCCCAGATACAACATTTATTCATACTAGAATTTCTCTTTATCAGATACTCCACGGCTTGTTTAACTGATGACACAGTAACAACGGTAATTTGGCTAGACGATAGACTCTCCGAGGTGATCTTACCCTCGATCTCCTTGAACAGATCGTATTCTGTACCTATATAGACCAAAACTATTTTGTCTGAATCATCCTGAATCTTATTTGATAGATACTCCCATAATCTGACATTATAATAGACCGTTGCCATTGCATACAGTGTCAAACGAGTAAAATCAAGTGGGGGAAAATTCCCAAACATGTACAGTACCATACCGGTACCACCAATCAAGCTATGAAAGTTGAAATATAGAGGTGAGCTATGAAAGTTAGAAGGCTTAAATTCTGTTTTTTCAACATCTCTCAGAGTAAGTTTCTGATAGTCCAATTCGCGGAACTAATATACTATGGTTATATCACCGAAAAATGCCAAGCCGCACAAATTGCGGCTGGGCAATTATGGAATCGTTATACGAAAGCACAGGATGTACTTACTTTCATACTCTAATGGTACACTATGTATGATTATATCCTATGTTTTGGCTGAGCGAGGGTCATTGATGACCCTAGTTCATAAATACAAAAGAAGTTGAAAGGTCTTTACAACGGTAATAATACAATTGATTAAGCATAGGTCCAGTTCTGTCCTTCTTCTCTGGAAAGAGTTTCGACCTTGGCGATGTCTTCGTTTAGCAAGTCGCCGTACAGGTGTGGGAAGTATGCCTGTCTGGACTCAACCCAGTCCCATTTCAATTCGCTTCGATACTTGTTGCCAGTTGTCCCTTCCTTTGGCTTCTCATCTTTATTGTCTGGACCATAAACATGTAGCAGATAGACTTCTCGATCGTCAGCAAAAAACTTCTCCAGCGACTTTTCAACCTGATCCTTCGTAGACAAATGGATAAACCCATCCTTCAGATCTAAAGGGATCAATGGCAGCACAGCCTTTCCGTCAACAGACCCATCCTTATTCGCCTCCTGGGGCAATTCTTTTAGTATCTTAAATAACATGTTCCTTTCCCCAGGTAATTTTCCAATACTAAAAGCACCCTTTTATGCCCTGAAAAAAATCGGGTAAGGGGCAGCACGGCTGACATGTGTTTGCCGTGTTTGGTCAAAATTACGTCTACGCCTACGTAGCCGTTTCATATCTCCAACTTGATGGCTCTACCGCCGCATGACTCAGGTACAGGCCTAGACCAAGGGAACTTCATGGGGCCCTTAGTTAGAGGGCGAATACCCCAGCCTTTATTCCAGACCATGGAACCTTTCATTTTTTGTTTTATCAACGAAAGTGTACGGACGAGCTATTTGCTGAAGCAGTCATTTTGAGAGCGACGGTGGGGGGAAGTCATTACGCATTTTTCTCTCCTGATCCTTGATCCTTGGCTGTGCATAAACTATCTTGGTTCAAAACAATCCGAAGGGCCAATGAGTGGGATTTTCACATCGCGTCTGGATTTAGTCGACGCGAACAGTGGTTCTCTAGGAAAATTCGTCTATGCAAACTAATAGATACTATTTAAATCGGAATTAGCTGAGCTTGGCTCACCTTTCTTCGTATTATCTTCGTTATCTTCCTCGTCCTCCTCTTCCTCGTCATTTTCATCATCTGTGTAGTCAACCTCATCCTCCTCCTCCTCATCATCATCATCGTCTTCACTGTCATAATCAGACCCATCTTCTGCCTCATTATCAAGATTCTCACGGTATTCAGCCATTGCCTTTTCAAGTTCTCGTACTTCCTTCTTGTTCGAACCGGAAGCCTCAACGTAGATATCGAGCTTGTCTTCACGCGATACATCTCGGTCGAATCGAGGCCAGTCTTCAGCTACATAATCGAGCTTCTTTTCAAAGAACAGCCTGATACTGTCAACATCTCGCTTAAAGTACCGCTCAGCGTCTGGATGAGAGATCGAAACACACTGCGGGAAATCAATAACAACAATTTCGTCTTCAGGATTCTCAAACTGTTCTTTGATCATAATGTTGAACTCGTTGAAATCGCAATGAATAAGACCATGGTTAGCAAGCTTGACTATGAAGTCCATGAGCGTGGCATATAGCCGTGCTGGATTGTCATGCTCAGTAACTTTGCGCAAAGGAATACCGTCAATGAGCGACATAACAACCTGGTGACGCGACTGATCAATGGGGACAGGGACCTGGAATCCATGGTCATACAGCACTTTCATGAACGCAAACTCCCGCTCAGCAGACAGTCTACTGAGATACATCCAGCTGGCACTCTGTCGCTTTTTCAAGTAGTCCCGATTGTTCTTGACGCTTCTGAAAGAAATTCGGCCAAGTCGGTGGACCTTCAGAACATTCTCGGTGCCGTCCGGGGCAGCGGCCAAGAAAATGTCTGATTCCTTGCCGATACCTATTCTGGTGCCAACGCCAGATACATTATTTCGCTTGACAAAAGCCTTCAATGCAAGGTAGTCGTACCCAAGATAAGTTAGTCTGTAACCGTCGTAGCTGTTATTCTTAAGTTTTGAAATGAGCTTCACTTTTGCAAGGTCGCTGATTGATCTCTGCACTTGGTTGTGTTTCTTCAGCCCAGATATAGAAGTGATCAACTTTGTTGGAACTACTTCATGGTTTTTCGAACCCATTTCCACCTAGATCTGGTTAACATTTCGGTTCTATGCCGGCTCAAATCATCCAGTCATGGATATGTTGCTTTAATACTTACAGCCGTCAAGACTCGGAAATCATCGTTCGTCAGATATCGCATATGCGTGGTATCGAACTTCATTTTGGACTAATCGTTGCAGTTACTGCGATTATCTGCAAAACTTTTACCAAAAATCGATTATCGATAACGCTGGTATTCCAAATATTTTTTTTTCAGAACTGACAGATCGTGTTAATTAATAATAGTTAAGTTATGTGCGGCTGAAATACGGCTGGTGCGGCGCCCTTACACACTAGTTATAGCTGCTATGAACTCTGACCACCAGCCACCTAGAAATACGTAGTCTGCACGATCCTTGACAGATCGAGTATATGAAATGTACAACGGTCTACATTATCCCTTTGAACTTTGACACTCTCTGCTCTAGATTGCTTAGGTAGCCTCTTTTGCTCGCAGCCCAACAAATGCACCACAGCAAAGCTGAGCCTACTTTTAGGAGGGAAAAGTAACCACAAACTAATGAATTATGATGCATTATATTTAAACGGCGAGATATATATCGTATATAGTTTTGAACTTACCCTACTGCTACGGGCTATATATATCGGGCGGTCTTCCGGCATCTATCACAGCAACCGTTGGAAAGTTCACTTATAGATAAGTGTCAAGAAAAGAAAAGAAATAAGCCTCAGGCTAGTAGGTGAGAGACGGACAGATACAATTGAATTGATATTGACCTTTTCAGGAGTAAGGTCTTCACATATATTGAACAGTTGCGATACACTTCGCCGTAGTTGAAGCTAGCTAGCTAGCCGGCCGGCGAGACATTTTGGGGTAAAATAACGCTGTTTGATTAGCTAATCTTACAAGGCGCCCACAACCCATCATCACCCGGTCACACACACCTGAGGTCAACCAACCCTTGCCACGTAGGATAAGCGCTCTTGTATATTGCGGCGACGTAATGAGCGACCGGAAGTACCAGAGCGATAGCAACGATAACGAGGAGGACTCACTTGACAGACTGGTGAAGATGCGCCAACAGGAAGGGCGGTCTCGGCACCGCCCCGAGTCGAGTGAACAGGAGGCCAATCGGATGGATATAGACGAAGAAGGATCCGATTACGACCAGGTAAATGAGTCCAGCAGTGTTCACGAGCAAGAACAAGAAGAGGAAGACGACCTATATATGACCCGAAGAAGGCGTAGACGTAATCGGCGGGACGACTTACTCTTTCAGCTTGGCCAACCTCAGCCCAATGAAGATAGCGATCGCGACACCGAAGAAGAAGAAGACGACGAGATCCACCGGTTTCGACATGAAAACGCCAGCGGGGATGAAGATGACGAGGAAGAGGAAGAGGATCTCCGTCGGGGCAGGAACCCGCGAGACCTGTTTGGTGCCCTGGCTGGCCTAATGCCCGGATTCCCTGGCATGCCCGGTATGGGTGGGCTTGCTGACCGCAGCCGTCCCATTCTAGATGCAATTAAGCAGCGAGATGATCCAATTGAGGTTATGAGCGGGTTGCAGGAACTCTCTGAGATGCTACTGATTTCCACTGAAGACTTGCTAATTGGTATCTTCCCCGTTGAGCAGTTTTCGCGGGCATTGGTAGACATTCTCACTGATCCTTTATTTGAAGATAGTGCCGAGATCCTACTTCTTGCATGCCGAACAATTTCCAACCTAATCGAGGCCATTCCGTCTTCAGTGGCCAGCATTGTGCACGCCGACGCAGTTCCAGCTGTCTGTGCTAAGCTGTTTGAGATTCAGTACATTGATCTTGCCGAACAGGCTCTTAGTGTAAGTTATATCTACTGGAGGGTGAAGGGTGTTTGTCTTTGAGGTTTTTACTAACTGAGTGCTTTTGTAGACTTTGGAGCGTATTTCGAGGGACTACCCAGAGCCGATTGTAAGAGCGGACGGCCTTAGCGCATGTTTGACTTATTTGGACTTTTTCTCAACACACGTTCAGCGAACTGCCCTTTCGGCTGCCGCAAACTGCTGCAGAAACATCTCACCACGGTTCTTTGGCATGGTACGGGACATTATTCCGACGTTGGAAAATGTGCTGTCTAATCACGACCAGCAGGTCGCTGAAAAAGCATGCCTGTGCGTATGTGAGATCGTAGACAGCTTTGGCCACCGAAGAGAACAGCTCGAGCAGCTAATCACCGGCGATCTGCTGAGAAAGCTGATACAGCTGACAAACCCCGCAGTGTCTGCCAATACCTCGAGCGAGATTAGATCGCGTATTCTAGTGGTTCTTGCCACGCTTGCCGCCTCGTCGAGCGAATTGGCTAGTCTCATGGTCCAGGACCGAGTAGCTGATATTGTTTACCAGCTGCTTACCGGCAAAGAGCCAATGTTCGAGAAGAACGACACTGTGACTAAGGACAATGCGGGTATCATTCAAGCACTCATGCATTCGAGTAAAGCTCTGATCACTACCTCGCTCAAAATTATTATCAATGTCTTCCCGCCTGTACCGGTCGACGAGGATGCATCCTATGTGAGCCCATATAGACTCGGGACCAGTATCAAGCCGGACAGCGATATGGCAAAACGCAACGACATTCTCAAGAAGCATGTGAGTGAACTACGTCACTTTAGCCGCACCGCTACGTCCTTAATGCTCGACATATACACATCGTCTATCGACATAGGTATTCGTCAAAAAATCCTTATGGCGTTGTTCAGAATGGTCAAGAGCTTGGACGCCGAATCGCTGTACAGCGTTTTTGAGAACCTTCCAGTTGCATCCCTTCTCAGTACAATATTCTCGCAGCAAGACATGCCCTCGCTCATTCTAGGTGGACTTGAGCTCAGTAAGGTTTTGTTGACCAAAATTGGTACCGTGTACCGTTCTCAGCTCTATCGGCTAGGCATTATGGCAGAGGTCACCAAGATCGCCAATGAGGATCCACCCGCAGAACCTCATCACTACAGTGATATGGAAGAAGACCATGGTGTGGAAGAAGATGAAAGCGAAGGGAGCCATGATAGTGAGGATGATAGTAATGAAGGCTCTGACGAAGAATCCGAAGAGGAAGAAAGTGACGACGAAGAGGAGGAAGAGGAGGAAAATGCAATTACGTCTAGACCGCCATCGAATCCAGTCAAGATCTTTACCTTCCAATCCGATCTCAAGCCTCTACTTATCGCCGAAGCCGGCAACTTGTTGGGAATGTACGAGGCACAAAGTGAAGGAGCTGATCAATTCGAAGATGAGGCAGTTCGAGTCATGAAGGAGCTTCAGACAATTGCTGATGGATTCACGAGTCGAAATAGCATCCAAGCCAATTTCAGCAAGCTCAAGGAGCTGCTGCCCTCAGTTTCTAGCTTTGAGCTTGTAAACTCTGGTGTCCTTCAGGGTCTTCTAAGCCTCCTTACAGAAGGCGACGATCCTAATGTGTCCAAACTGCGCAAGAGATTCCTCCGGCAGTTTATCAATGCTGACAACTCACTCGGCCAACTTGTAGAGAAATGCCAGGACGCCCTAAGTCGAGCCGAAAAGTTTGAGGTTGTTACTAGCGGTGTTGCAGATAGCCGCGCTAGTCCAGCCAACGTGCTTGCCCGACAGTTGCGCGTCAAGCTTGTAGCGGAAAAAGATACTGATCTCCCCCAGCAGTACCAGAACTTCAACATTTCGATCCAGGCCATTGCATCATTCAAGGCCATTGAAGAATTTGTCAAGTCGCGTGTCAGCTGGGCTGAGCTTCTCTCTCGCAACGGCGGCAGCGGCAGACGGACGGGAGGATCTCTTTCGAATGCTCTGTTTGCGTTAGCGGCTGCGACTGGAATGGATCCCGAGACGGCGAGACGACGGCTGCCTGGCCTTGAGGACTTTGACGATGACGAGGAGATGCCGGATGCCAGTGACGATGAGACGGCTGAGGTAGGTGCACTCGAGGGTGCAGTTGAGCACAGCGATGAAGAGCTCGATTTGACAAATGAAGACACGCCTACGCGAGCCAACCGGCGGGGTTCTTCCCACCAAAACAGAGAGGGAGACCACGGTCGAGTAGAGGAATCGAGTTGGCGTTTGGAGTTCTATCTCAATGGCTCTATCATTCCTCCTAAGAGCACTGTGTTTGGTACGATCTACAGATATTTGGAACTGAGGGAGAAAGAGAAGCGAGCTCGAGGAGAAACTCCGAATCCATTTTTTGCACGAGATATCTGGACTAGTATGTTTACGATCAAATTCAAGAAAACTACTGGTCCGCTGGCGGAGGAGGAGGCTGTGCTGGTTCCGGAGGCAGAGGATTTGAATCCATTCTTATCAACACCTGTTTCGTTTGGTGACGACAAGGTTACTGCCATCACCATTCGGTTGCTGAGCGTTTTGTTTACTCTCAACTCGAATTACAAGGAGATTCTTGGTCTTGGTTCTACTACAGGAGGTCCGAGGCCCGTTTCTAAGTCGTCTTTCCTCAGTTCCAAACTCACTGCCAAACTAAACAGACAGCTTGATGAGCCACTGGTAGTGGCCAGTGGCACTCTGCCGTCGTGGATTGTAGATGCTACACGGCTCTACCCATTCTTGTTCCCGTTCGATACTCGATTCCTTTTCTTGCAATCGACTTCATTTGGATACTCGCGGTCTATGCAGCGATGGGTCAGTGGGACAGGTTCTGATGACCGAATCCCAATGGGCCGTAACGTTCGGCAGAAGGTGCGAGTTTCGCGGAACAATATCCTGCACAGCGCTGTAAAGGTCATGGCTATGTGCGGAGCCTCTCCTAACATTCTTGAAATTGAGTTTTACGACGAGGCAGGCACTGGTTTGGGTCCGACTCTGGAATTTTATTCACTAGTGTCAAAGGACTTCGTCAAGCAGAAGTATCGAATGTGGCGAGCTGGTGATTCTACAGCTCAGAGCGAATATATCTACAACAAACAGGGTTTGTTCCCTGCCCCGTTGAACGAGAAGCAGTTAAAATCAGAATACGGCAAGAAGATCTTGTCCTTATTTGAGGCCCTCGGAACATTTGTGGCCCGGGCGCTTTTGGACTCGCGAATCATTGATTTGAATCTCAACCCCGTGTTCTTCCGCATTGCTGGTTCCAAAGTGACTGTGGACCCTAGTATTTCAACGGTGCGGGCGGTGGACAACCAGCTCGGCTCATCGCTCGAGATGCTCGAGAAGTTCGCAATCAAGAAAGCAGAGGCTGACGGCGGTCCAATCGATAATATCGAGGTTGATGGTGCTCGACTGGCGGACTTGGACCTTGATTTCACGTATCCAGGGCATCCTCAGCTCGAGCTCAAGCCCAGTGGAGCACGCACTGCTGTTACCATGGATAATATTGAGGAGTACCTTCATTGCATTGTAGACATGACTTTGGGCGGCGGTGTTGCCCGCCAGGTCGCGGCATTTAAGAAGGGATTCTCTCTGGTCTTCCCATACTCTTCATTGCATGCATTCACCCCCGAAGAGCTGGCTAACCTGTGTGGCCAAAGCGAGGAAGATTGGTCGTTTGACTTATTGTATGATGTTGTCAAGGCCGACCACGGATTCACCAAGGATTCTCCAACTGTGCTTGACCTGTTACGAATAATGAGCGAGCTCAGTGTTTCCGTACGACGCCAGTTTATGCAGTTCATGACTGGCAGCCCCAATCTTCCGGTGGGTGGGTTCCGAGCTCTTTCGCCAGTGTTCACAATTGTCCGAAAAGACGCCGAGGCGCCATTAAAACCTGATGACTATCTTCCAAGTGTAATGACCTGCGCTAACTACTTGAAGATTCCCGAGTACAGTAGCACAAAAATCCTCAAGGAACGCATCATGACGGCTATAACGGAGGGCTCAGGAGCTTTCTTGCTGTCTTAGTATATGATCTATATATTGTTATGTTATACTACCGTATTATTATTATTGTTGTTATTTTCTATTACAGCACATCGCTATGCTCCTTTTGATGTACCAATGATTTGATCTAGGGAAACGCCGCACGAGCCATCACCCATGGAAGAGAAAACTGAACAATAGGGCTCATATAATAATATCTTTTGACTTTCATGCGTCATTTATTTCTCGTGATTTGAATACGCTACATGAGGGGCGCATGATCCGCCACCTTTGTGTGGTTGAGTGGTGAGAGCCAATTTACGCGTGTCGCGTGAACGACGCGATGCATGTAACTCCGACGGGCGCTAATAATCTATCTATCACCACCGACCACCACTTTTCCTTTCCTCTAAGAACGGGGAAAAAAAAGCGGTATATAGGGCCATGTTTTACGAGAGCCAACAGACCATATCTCCTCCAAGGAGCTTTGACGATAGCGGGAACCCTGTGACCCCGAAAAAGAGGCTGATTAATGTGACCGAAGTCCCTTCTTCGAGCCCGAGGCCATCTCCCTTGAAAAAGGCGCGGCAGCGCCCAGCACTGGGGGACGAGAATATCCAGAGCAGGTATGAAATCAGCCAATCGTATGACACAGATATAAGTCCGGCCAAGACGGTCAGTAGCTCAGGAGACGACGAGATCGGGGAAGACGTTGCCAGGAAGCTTGACTTCAGCCAATCCAATAAGGAGAATAGGCCGCCCATTGGTGAAGATGATTTGGCCACTCCGGAGAATGTGGGAGGTCTTGAGCTAAGTGACGAATTAAGTGAGGTTGATTCAATTGCGTCTTCGCAAATATTCGAGAACAGCGACTTGGGCGTAGAAAAGGGCCAGTCAGAGCATGCGGAGGACGATGATAGTATTTCGGTCATTGAAATTGACTATGGCAGTCCTAGAAAAGAGAGCTTATATGCTGATCTCACCGGAGAAGAATCATCATCATCTCAGGATGACTATGGCATTGCTAGGCTGATAGAAGAGGAGGAGGACGAGGACGAGGAGGAAGTGCATTGTGCACAGCCTAAGTCCCCGCCTACGCAGTATTGGGAATCTGTGGAATCTATTGATACTGAATCCAAGAACTCTGCCAAGTCAACTCCAGAGTTGACTAACGATGATAAAAGAAAAAGGGATAATATTTGCGGGAAAGGGGACTCGGTATTTACAAAGCCAGTTTCTACGGTTTCGATGGCTTCTTCAGTTTCTTTGGCTAAGCCGTTATCACGGTCGTCTTCGATATCAGTGATCTCCTCAAGCTCTAGGGAGAATTCAAACATTCGAGAGACACTAAATACGCGGGAAGATTCAACTACCGAGCATGCTTCAACAGAAAACACTAGAAAGAACCAAGGCATTCAGATTCGTGAAAGTATATACGAGTCTACGCAGTACGCTCAGACTGATTCGATGCGCATGCCTCCGTCGCAGGAGGAAGAGATCCCCGGTTCGCAGTGGTGGGAGAACGACGAGGCTGAGATTCCAGACACCAGCCAGGAGGGGCTGTCCAGTCAATCCGTGTACTATGACACTATTGAGCGAGTGCTGGACACGGACACGGAGGAAATGTGTTCGGATGCGCGAGCAGTCAAATCCCACTCAATGTCCAATGGAGATGAGGAATCTCAATAATCCACCCCAAATTTTGGTCATTACATACATTTGACGTGGATTATGTCGGGATTCTCGCTCCATTCATCAGCGGTAACCCACATTTTCTTGAATGTTGATAGGCCGGCCAGAATGGACCCACCTATCCAAGTAGAGTACTTCCGCTCAGGTGGAGAGAAGATTCTAATTTTGGTGTTCTTTGCAGCAAGAAGCTTGAGCTCAGCCAATAACCGTGGCCCAAACCCTTGGGTCAGTGTAGAGCCTCCAGACAGCACAATTGATTCATACAGCTCGCCTCGCATATCGAGGTCCGTCCGCGCAATAGAGTCGGCAATTATTTGATGTACGCCGTTGTACTCTGATCCGATGATATGTGGCGAGAATAGCAGCTCTGGCGCTCTAAATCGCTCAGGGCCTACGCGCAGGTCGCGCCCGTCGGGTAGCCTATACACGGCGCTGTTCTCGCGAGTGAAGTGATCGTCTGTCCACTCCTTCTCCTCACGCTTCGGATCTGGTGCGATGTAGCAATGCTGTTCTTTGATATTGCGCACAATCTCCTTCTCTGCTGAAGTGTGAAGCACTGTTCCGGACTTGCGCAGCAGCAATTGGAGATACTCCGTCACGTCTCTGCCTGCAATATCTATCCTCTGGATCGCGCTAGGCACAGAGAATCCGCCGTACACGGGCACCGCGTGCGACACTCCGTCTCCGGAGTCTAGCACGACGCCTGTAGTCTTGCCGGAGGCATAAAGAGCTAGCACTGCCTGGATGGACATGTAAAGAGCCGGCACATTGAACGTTTCAAACATGATCTGCGCAGCAGTCTCTTTATTTTGGCGTGGATTTAGGGGCGCCTCGGTCAGTAGTACCGGGTGCTCTTCACTGAGAATCTTGAGCTCCTCGCTATACACATGCTGCCAGATTCTTTCCATGTCGTCCCAGTCAGTTACAATGCCGTGTTCCAGTGGATATCTAATCTTGAGCAGGCCCCTATGCTGCTGTGCGGCGGCCCCGATGAACGTATCTCCTTCCAATGCTCCCGCCATGATCCGTGTGTGTTTAGGTCTCCCCACGCTATACTTTGTTAGCCGTCAGTTCATTTTTTTTCGAGCAATTGGTCGGATCGTCTCATCTCCGGAGAATTACCAAAGGTTCCCGTACCCCTTAAAGGTTCTTGAAGGATTGCTTAGACGGTTCCCATGATGAGAGAGATCGGATCAATCTTGGCGACTTACTAGTTTGGAAAAAATGTCTTTGGCTGCTCCTCCCCGGCGATTCCTGCCTTGATCGTTCCCGAACCCTGAAAAACTCGTTAATACCCGTCTAGTCAATTGCGTGTTTTGCTTACATTGTCAAAGACGACCGGCTGGTTCAGCAGAACGTCCTCGTACTCCATCCTTCTTGGGCGCGTTGAGTTTATGTCGTGGTGTGTCGGTGTTTTTCGATGTTTTGGCACACACACGCACCCCCTGTCTCTATCCCTCCTCCGACCACCACTCAACGAATAAAGCCATGTCAGAGTCTCTGAACAAATTTATTGCTGATGCTCCAGCGGGTGAGGTATGTTTTTTTTCGTGTATCGTTTGTAGCGCGGATTGTAAAACGATGTGTAGTGGAGGTTGCTAATATTTGTAGTTGGCAGAGGTCAAGAGTGACATTGAAGCCCTTGTCGAAGGGAACCAGCAGCTGATTAGCGGGCTGGAGAGTAGCATTGCCAAGTACAACGTAGACCAATTCTCGACTGCGGTGGTCGGAGGCAAGAAGACCGTCGTCAGCCCGTTCAACCAGGTCAGCGAAACGCGGTTTTACACGGGCCAGGGCAAGGTCTTTGAGTACAACCACTCGACAAATAAGGCTTCTGCGACCGGGGAAACGCAGGATATCGCCGAGAGCTATGATTTGGACGCCCTGGAGAGGCAATTGGGCAAGTACCAGGCAGAGCATTACCCTGGCGAGTCTGCGTTGGGGGTGTTCCCCAACGCTAAAGGGTCAGGCATTGCTGTGGTTCTCGTAGACAGCAAGTATAACCCGACGAACTTTTGGAACGGGCGGTGGCGGTCCCATTACATTGTAGACACCAGCAGTAGTGTGATCAAGGGGCGAATTGACGTGGATGTGCATTACTACGAGGATGGAAACGTCCGGCTTAAGACGGGAAACGACGTGGAGTTTTCGGTGTCTGACGCCAGCGATGCGACCGAAGTCGTCCTGGGTATCTCTAAGGCAGAATCGAATTTCCAGCAGCAGATCAACAAGACCTTTATTGGACTTAACGAGGGTCCGTTCAAGAGTCTGCGACGTCAGCTGCCGGTAACCCGGTCGAAGATGAACTGGGACAAGCCTACAGGTAATTACCGAGTTGGACGAGAGATTCGAGGCAACAAAGCTGATTAGATCTTTCATTTGTCCTAGCTGCATTAACGAAGTATTCTTTGAATATTCGGTAGTGGAGCATGTATCGCATAACAAATCTTTCAACAAATACTTTTTTCATTAGTACAACAGAGTTACGTATCTTTCATTAGTTAGGCCTGTTTGCCAGCTAAAACAGCTTGACAATCGTATACATCAGGAAGAAGAGGAGCAATGCAAGGCCGACAGTCTTGAAGACCGGGTGACCGGCCCGCACGCTCCGAGTGAGCCTTGCCGAGGTTGTCTTTACAGAGCTCAGCATATTGGACATTGTATCTGCCGTCGAATCAATCAGACTGTAGTCCGAGGCGTGGGCATGAATGTCGTTGGTGACATTTCGCAGTGCCGTGATCTTCGATGCCAGGTCGTTCAACCGCGATTCATTCTACACAGGTTAGTCGGATCAGATAAGTGCATTTTTTGCTTACATACTTGCTCCTCTTGCTGGTATGCCTGAGTACTATGCGACATCGTTCCTGGAGGGCCGATAAGTTGGATTCTGGTGATGTCCGGGGGAGGTTTTGGGACACGCCGCCACGCTACCGTTCCTGTATAGTACGGCTCAACGGGGTTTACTGATCTGTTCTAATTCGTATTTATATTCCGAGATCAATCATCAAATAGTCAATTATTCCGAGATCAATCATTAAATAGTCAATTATTTCAAGATCAACCGTTCACCGACCGCCAGACACAAGCCAGCCACATTGGCGAAATTAAACTCGAAACAGATGCTTCGGATCTGTGGCTACAGGCACTTTCTCGCCGTAACCATGAACAGGATGAGTGGAGCCCAGGGGCCTTCTACAGCAAGAAACCCAAGACCGCTATCGTTTCCAGCGCCCGACCAGGGCAGATTGGCCGTGCAATGACTGTCGAAGATGAACTGCTGGTCTCCTAACCAATTTGAAAACATTTGTGCACAAATTCGCCAATGAGGCTCTACTCGTACCCGGTTTTACTGGCGTGGCACTACGAGCCCACTTCTTGGAGCGTGTCCATCTGCTCCCCCTTACACCATGCGCGAGTATATGAGGTTTATGCCGTTTTGCACGAGAGTCTCCCAATTCAGGTGCTCATCGAACGCACCTAAGTGCTATTAATGCGGCAAAAAGGACATATAGCGCGTAAGTGCCGATCGAAATAGTCGCAAAACCCAGGATCGACCTTATGAAGGCAAGAATAAGTCCCGTGGCGGTGTGAAGTGGGCAACCCTTTCTCGTTCGTCGGTCAATTATCAATCACTCATAGGTCTTGTGTTTAGTCCTATTCGAGTGCATAAAGAATAACCAAAAATTCTCATTATCATAACGCTTATATCGCACATACTTAGTATTGGACGCCTGGAGGGGCCGGCGGGGCCGAGGTAGGCGCCGGAGGAGCAGAAGGCTGCTGCTGGTCATGCATATAACTGTCATGTCGCTTTGGTGGAGCGTAGCCATTATCCGGTGCGGCAGTGTTATTACTGTCCTGATAGGCGTATGGGTCGTAATTGGATTGGTTGTACAGTTGAGCGTTCTGCGGAAGATACGGATTGTTGCTTCCAGCTACCGCCGGGGCTGATGGCGGTGGGCTCTGCATAGGAGCTGCCTGGGAAGGATACGAGTGTGCCGAATGGACAGGTGATTGAGACTGAGCTGGTGGAGACTGTGGGATACCAGTATGCTGTTGCTGCTGCTGCTGCTGCTGCTGCTGCTGCTGCTGTGGCTGAGGATATCCGTAGCCAGAGCCACCAGAGTGCTGATGACGAATTGGCTGGTTATGCTGCTGTGGAGCCTGCTGGTAATTCTGGTACTGCTGTGGCTGTGGAGCCTGATACTGTTGAGTTGGCTGCTGTGGCTGCGGAGATTGGTACTGCGGAGCTGATTGCTGTGGCTGTTGATGCTGGTACTGCGGTTGCTGTTGTGGAGGCTGCTGGTATTGCTGGTATTGTTGTTGTGGCTGATCGCCTACTGGATATGGCGGCTGAGAAGGCATGGGGATTCGACTATGCGACGAAGACGAGGAATCCACCCGGTACTGGGCTAAAGAGTTCTCCATCAAATCGTCGTAAATCCTCCGCGCACTAATGAACTTATCATTCAACTGGATCAGATCGTCCTTCTTCTGAGAGTACTTATCAATGAGCTTGACAAGCTTGGGACGAACAGCCAAAGTCGAATGATACAAGTTCTGCAGCTGCTCGTTTTCAGCAATTCGCAGTCCATCCTGGCCTTCAGCAGAGCTCAGTACAGCCAGAAGCTTCTCAATGTTCCGCGACTGGGCAAACACATTCAATTCGTCCCGAGCCTCACGGGCCAGCTCCTCTGGAGTGGGATCCTGAAGCGGAGAGACGTAGTTCAGTGGGAAGATACCAATCTGCCCTCTGAGCGTGCCCCGCCACCAGTCCTTGTAAACACTCTCAATTACATGGATAACGTCTCCCTTTCTGAAAGACAGCTCACCCTCTTCTGTGGAATTCAGATCATACAGCGCCCTCACCCTAGTGA
Organism: Blastobotrys vanleenenianus; assembly: GCF_965637985.1. Taxonomy (NCBI): domain Eukaryota; kingdom Fungi; phylum Ascomycota; class Dipodascomycetes; order Dipodascales; family Trichomonascaceae; genus Blastobotrys; species Blastobotrys vanleenenianus. The sequence goes on from NW_027481856.1 coordinate 117,521, forward strand.
TTGCCGCAGCAGTCTTGGGCTTGGGCTTGGGCTGAGCCTTCTGCTCTTCGTACGACGACTGAAATTGGCTCCCGTGAGACACCGGAGGAGTGTCCTTTTCTATAGGCTTGGGAACGGCTGCTCCAGAGCTCTGAGCTTCGGAAAGGGAGAGCGCCAGAACCATCTGTAGCTCCTCTTCCTCCCTCTCTCTGTCAGCTTCAGTGAGTTGTTTCTTCTGCGGCTTCTCTGGAGCATGGAGCGACGGATTCTCCCTCTTCAAAGTGTTGTACGCGTCCTCCATTACCCGCAAGGATGGATCGTAGTGGAATTCCTTAGACAGAGTTTCCATCAGCTCTACAATTTTAGCCTTGACCGCCTGATGGACATGGCGGCTTTTCGCCATCTTCAGCAACTGGCCCGTGAAGCTCTTGGTCGCCAGTTCTCTTTGCATCTTGGACCCACAGTTCTGGGCCAGCGAGAGCACTAGTGTCAGGGAGTACAGCTGCACATTGGCATTCTCCATCTCAAGCCGACTCTTCACAGCGCTAGCAGCGTTCTTGGCCCCATCTTCAGGGTCTTCATTGACTTTGTCGCATACATCCAGGATATATTCCCAGTTTTCTGCCGTCAGTTCTGAGTTTGTCGCCTTGACTGGTAAAATGGTTAGCCCCGTACACGATATATTGTGTAAACTTACCAATTACAGGCTCTAATGGATTCGGAGGAGCCGCTGACTTGAACATTTATTCTCGTTTTCGCTGTTCTACACGGATATTTATAGGACTGAAGGTATAATCTGTGGAGGCAAAAGGGTGTTGAGCTGTGAAACGGAGGTGTAGTGTAAGGCTGTGTGGCGTTGCCAGGGGGCCGACTCCCATCCCATATGCATGCACAGCCATCGGTTTCCAAGGAATTGCCCACCATTGCCTCGTATTTCGATAATTAGTTCATTATCCGTTACAGATGATGTGAGATTTGAAATATTCAAAGACAATTAATTTTAGGTAAGAGGCGTGCAGTGACAATAGCAGGATTCGGATGTACGAACGCTTGGTCAATATATATACCAACATGCATTACCGATACCACTTGATAGAAATACCGGTACACCAGTCTACTGTGCGCTATTGTAACTATTGTGACGAATAAAATTTAGCAATGGTTTAGAGTGTACACAGATGAAGAAATAATGAAATCTGTGCTAGTATTCTTGTCACATTAAAGTACCTACCAATCCGCTTATCCTTCACCTTTGGATTACCGGTATAGGGTACGCTATTACCTGTATAAGAACCAGAAACTCCATTTACCAATTGATATGATAGTGAATTTGTCACATGAAGATTATATTAAAAGTACAGTCTTCAGTCCATCATAAGCAGATGAAAAATTTATAGAAAACAATTGCAAGCATAATTGACTAATTTTTCCCTCGTAGCACTTACCTTGGTAACATTAAATGATAAATTCACTGGTAGGTGCTAAATAAAATCGTTTGTGCCGGAAAAAAACAGATCAAAATAATGTTCGCCAACTATTGACAACTCAGTTTCGCTGTACTGCGCCTGACAATTGAAATCGAAAGATAAATTAAACGTATAATCTAATTACCGTACTGCAAGTGAAAACATCGCAGCTTGCAATTGCATCTCCCAAATATTATTCAAAGTATTTTATTCAGCAACGTATTCCTCATTAGCTTGTGTTACTCATTTACAGGCATCTAAGTGGAAACGCAAGTAGACCAAATATACCACGAAAGCTTGCCTCTTGTCATTCGAATATCAGCCCATAACAGGCCCCGACCGACTAGCGTCGGTTCAACTAACTAACATTACAGCCACAACAAAACCTAGATCTACTTGTTACTGGACAGTTTACGTCAACGAAGTTGTGCTATTAGCGGACTATCGATGAGGAATCGACCCTGTGTACCTTTATTTGGAAATTGCTATATCATCATATAAGCCTCATGTAGTTCAATTAGTCCTCCTTCGCATTAAGCAACGCAGTTTAAGCAAGATTATTATTTGGGCGGATTGCTTAAGAAAATAGCTACCCGCAAGGTCCCCTATCATCCAATACTTTGAAGCTACCTGCAGATGAAGAGATATCATGGTATTCACTTACAGCAGATGGCAAAAGGTCCAAGGCTACCGCGACATTTCAGCAGCTTTTGGATAGTTCCGGATTTTGCAACACCCCTACTAGACTAGCTACCCAATTGACGAACCAAGCTTCTACTGACTTCTACCTGGTACTGTTATCTAATAAAGCAATTACACTCCGCACAGGTATAAACCACGGAGGTCTCTCGGAGGTACTATCAGTACCAAGGTCCTGGTGAAATTAGCGGGGTACATATATATTATCGGTAGTTGAAATGAAAATAAGCCGATATCGCTGGCTGTATCGCTCAATGCACGGAGGCCGGGGGATGTACTCCGAACGGCTGAATACTCGTCCGAAGCCTCAGGTATTCAACTGCTTGCTTACATGATGCTGCATATTATGCGGCAGGTTTGATCTATGCCGACTTCGATTACCTCCCCCTTCTCTTGTAGTACAAGTAACTCTAATGGCCTGGTAGTAATTGAACAGTGTGCATTATTACTACTACACTTAGCAAAGTTGGACCTCCGCCATGCCAATTGCTCGTGTTTTTGGTTTATACTGATCTTTCAGTGGAGCCATGATCACGACTGCAACTACTGCGAACTAAAGGAGCATCAATGGACAACCGGAACTTACTTATTAAACTCCCCTCTTTCTTGATAAATAATTCATAATCCAACAATTGGTTGCATCTCAATTCATATTACGAACTCCGAAAGTATAACTCCTCCTATACCCGAGATCGACGCTTCGCCGATTGTGCGGCTGAGGGTCCGATATCGGCTCTCTCCACACTATTTAAGATAGGTTAAACGACCATACAACAGATTAAAAGTCAAGATTCTAACCAAGAAAAAGCACCAATGTCATATCCATTCAAGTTTACTGAACCTGCGATTGAGTACAGCCGAAAGGGCAATGACGCTGTGGTCACTTACCGCAACTCAAAGGGCCGGATCCCGACCGTGATGGCTTCCCGGCTTCGAACCATCATGATCGAGGCTCGAAACGACCCTTCCAAGATTGCTGCTGTTGCCTGTGCCTATGATGGGTTCTCGAGCCGACAGATCGCTGAAGCCGGGTTTCCATTCGTGTTTCTTTCTGGCTATTCCATGGCAGCTAGCATGGGTTATCCGGATGCCGGCTACATTGCTTACCAAGATGTGGTACAGCGAATCCTAGAAGCGGGTAATCAGGTAGACCTTCCAATTCTTGTTGACGGTGATACTGGTTATGGCGGCATTGCGAGCGTGTACCGAACTGTCCAGGGCTTCGCCAACGCCGGTGCGGGCGGAGTCATGATCGAGGACCAGAAGTGGCCAAAGAGTATGTTTTCCTGTGGTTTGAGAGTTTTATTGTTGAGCTAGCTAACAATTGTTTCTAGAGTGTGGCCACACCCGTGGAAAGGAGGTCGTTGACCGTGAAGAGGCTTTTGCTCGTGTTCGAGCCGCATGCGCCGCACGAGATGAAGGCAAAGATATTTTCATTCTTGCCCGTAAGTCCACCACTCTCTAAAAAATGAGGTAAACTAATTGCTTAGGAACTGATGCATTGATTCTCGGCTATGAAGAGGCTCTCGCCCGAGCCAAGGAGTTCACCCGACTAGGCGCCGATGCCGTGTTCATTGAAGCCATGCCAGACCGTGCTACGATGGAGCGGGCCTGCAAGGATGTCGACAATAACATGATTGCCAATATCATTGAGGGCGGCAAGACTGAGAATCTGTCCGCTGTTGACCTTGCCGCCCTTGGCTTCAGTGCTGCATTCTACCCGATTACTCTTGTTTCCGCTAGAACCAAGGCCACCCGGGAGGCTCTTGAGGACTTGAAGAAGACTTACACTACGGGATCGCCAAACATGATTTTGCCGTTCAGTGAGGTTTGTGAGGAGGTTGGATTTGAGAAGCATTGGGATATTGAAAACCGGCTGTCGAAGCCATAACTGGCCTTTCATATGTCAATAACGATACTGTATTATAATCTCGGATTGTTCTATTTAATGCATTATGATATTTGAAATTTTCAGTGATCACCGTAGTGGTTATTAGTTATCATCTGCCATTATGGAAACCAATGCAAGTATCCCATGAACAGACCAAAGTTTCCATACACATCTGGTATAACTACACAGTTTAGCTAATCCGGGTTACTAACGTTAGTGAATATCAAGAGATGGCATATTCTGACCAATCGGCTTCCACGGGCAAACACTGAAAGATTTAATCAAAAATTCGAGGTAGCTGAATTCCCGGCAGCCTCAAAGTTGGAAATATATAAATCCAACGCATATCTGCGTTTCTATCGATACGGTAACAGCAATTGCCATCAATTCCTACACAGCTAGTCACTAGCGCAGTGAACTGTCAACTACTTAAACTCTTCGGATCCAAACTGCCGGATACATATGGCATTACCCCTGAATTTAATCCCCGTAAAATAAAAAGTCCCTTTCATCTCACCATCCCCAATCCCTCCCTCACAATTCTTCCCATACTACCATTAAACAGTTCCCCAAGCATACAACTGCTCATTCCCCGGTCATTGCCCCAACCACCGTATTGCCCAGGCAAAAGAGAGCCCGAAATCGTTCACCCCCGGAGAAGACAATTTTCGGTCGCCGCGGTCACGTGACAATGCGGCGGTGCAATGAGTTTTACCCTGGGTGGATCCAAACGAAGTTTTATTTCCCCTTTTCCTCCATTTTACCCCTTTATAGGAGCGTTGCTCTGTGTTCCCCCGACAATATTTTTGTTTTTTTGTGTTTTGCCTATCGACGGCTTTTTGTGAAACTTGAGAGATAAATGGCGCGACGGCCCTCACAAGTAGGCGATATTGGCCTAGGCGACACCTCGGGAGCCGGACTCTCGACTCGTCATACGGCTGAACAGGCCAGGGCGAGCCGAAGCCGCCAGCGGGCTTTGAGCGGAGCGCGGACCGTGAAGTCTCCGTCCGGCAAGCTCAAGGTTGTTCCTACTGGAGAGCCCAAGGCGTCCGGGCTGAGACGCCTGCGGTTGTCGTACCAGGAACTGACGTACCGAAACACCTGGATGACCCCGCTGCTGGTCATGGCAGCAGTGTACGGATGGTTCTTCCTCATGACGGACCGATCCGAGAATACGCTGCTTCACCGGTTCTTGTGCCTGTCATACCGAATTGAGGGCACTGATCCGGTGCACTACGGCAAGGGCAAGAAGGACTTTGCATTTGTAGCGTTCCACATGATCTTCTTCACGTTCTTCCGGGAATTTTGCATGCAAATGATTCTGCGGCCAATTGCGCGAAATTGCGGTCTTAAGAAGTCCAAGATGAACCGGTTCATGGAGCAGAGCTACTCAATTATCTACTATAGTCTGTCGGGATCGTTTGGGCTGTACATCATGTACCACTCGCCGCTGTGGTTTTTTGAGACGGTTCCTATGTACGAGCATTTCCCGCACAAGACTCATGAAGCTCTGTTTAAGCTGTTCTACCTGCTCCAGGCGTCGTTCTGGGCTCAGCAGTCGGTCATTCTTATGCTGCAGGTAGAGAAGCCGCGAAAGGACTTCAAGGAGCTGGTGTTCCACCACGTAGTGACCATGGCGCTCATTTTCCTCTCGTATAGATTCCATTTCACGTGGATGGGCCTGGGCATCTACATTACTATGGATATCAGTGATGTTTTCCTGGCCACCTCCAAGGTGCTCAATTACCTTGATTCGGCGATCACGGGGCCATTCTTCATCTTCTTTATGGGGGCGTGGATTTACACCCGGCATTACCTGAATATCAAGGTGCTGTACTCGATTCTCACCGAGTTTGCGACGGTGGGTGATTTCGAGCTCAACTGGGAGACTCAGCAGTATAAGTGCTGGATTTCGCAGTACATTACGTTTGCGCTGCTTCTGGCGCTCCAGCTGGTCAACCTGTACTGGCTCTTCCTGATTCTGCGGATTGCATACCGGTATGTGTTCCACAACATCCAGAAGGACGAACGAAGTGATGACGAAGAAGATGATGACGAGGACTACTCGCCTGAGAGCAGTCCTGTAGATGAGAAGAAAAAGGAGAAATAAGCGACAAGAAACAAAAAATGAATGACGAGGTTGTTGAACGAATCACCTGCTCTCAGGGAGCTGTATAATATATCCATGTAATACTACCTATTCACGAAATCTATAAAATTAACCAGCTCTTTAATATAGACCCAATTAATGTAACTTTTCATCTCTTTCGAACATCTCCGCGTAGCGGAGCCCCAGGGGGGGGGTTTGGAGGGACTGGTCCCCCCCATGAACACTCTATAGCTTCAATTGACTTAAGGGCCAGCCCCCAAACCCCCGTAGCTCCGCTTCGCGGAGGACTATTACACGGATAAAACGTATATATACACAAACATATACACTATATATATGCTAAATCATTAGAGCGGGGTGGGTGTTATTTACAGGTGCTGGTTGAATGCGTCGCCAGACTCCTTCTCAGCCATAGAAGTCTGGTGGTGCTTGAACTTGTGCAGTCGGGCAAGTCGGCCCTTCTCAGCCGACCGCGAGAGCACGCCCAAAAGGAGATCGGTGGCTCGCAGCGAGTCGTCGTTAGCGGGAATTGGGTAACTGACCAGCGATGGCTCCGAATCAGTGTCAATGATACCAATGGTGGGCACCTTGGCAGCAACGCACTCCCGAAGACAGTTTCGGTTCTCCACCGGGTTAAGCACCACCACCAAGTCCGGCTTGACTAGGGTCTTCTGCAGATTTGGAGAAAGCTCTCGCCCAGTTGGGTTGTCGCCCATATCTACCTCCATTCTCTGCCACTCACTGGAAATCTGGGTGGCATTGGACAAAGTGCCCGGGACCCATCGAGAGTGCACGTAGTAGCCACCAGCCCGGTTAGCAGCCACCTGCAGAGCTCGCTGCTGGCCCGGCCGCGTGCCAACAAACACAATAAGGCCTCCCTTCTCGGCAATGCCCTCTACGACTTTAGATGCTCTTCGCAGGTAGATGAGAGTCTGATCGAGATCAATGATGTGAATGCCATCCCGCTCGCCATAGATAAATGGCTGGGTCGACGGCCTGAAAAGGCCTGTCGCGTGACCCAGGTGGGCGCCTGCCGCAATTAGCGTCGAAATCGACGTCTCCCGGATGGTGGGAGGCTGCAGAGTGTCTTTATGTGGCTGGTATACGTTCTCCAGCTTGGCACCGAGCCGGTCAGAGTTCCGCGAGTGGAACCGCTGTCGCAGGAACAGCTCCTGCTGCGAGTATGGTTCCTGTGGGCTCGTCCGTCGCACGTTTGGGTACAGATTGTGGCCCATGACGTTTCCCGTAGCGTCTACACCCGGCTTTGGAGCAGCCACGCTGCGCGGTCCCTGGGCCGAAGTCCGCTCCGCCAGCTTGAAAATGTCGTGCGACAGGTCCGGCTCGATGGCGAAGTCCCGCAGAGCCTCCTGGAACTCCTTATTCAGCCGAGCCTCGACCTCTGGGGACAGATCTACTCCCTTGACAAGCTCCTCGACAGGCTTGGACTGCAGCTGGTCGAATGCATTGGACGGTGCCTCGGACGACAGATAACGCGCCGGCATCCGCGTGGCCACGGACCGGACAGATCTCACCGCAACTCTCGAGATCATGGTTTAACCTGAAAATTTTAGTCCCTTTGCAAGGTGAATTTTTCACTTCGCCGGTCGAAATTTTTTGTCGTCGGAACTGGTTGGGAGGAAACCCTCCGACATTCCACTCTCTCCGCCGACGAAGTCCAACTAGCAATATACAGCATGGGAGATCGGGGTCCAATTGCACTTCTGTAACGTTTTACTATGTAATGGTCATTGAGGGGCCAGCCCCTCAAACTCCCCGTGGGCTCCGCTTCGCGGAGATTTTCTGCTATCCCTCCGCGAAGCGGAGCTACGGGAGCTCGAGGGCTGGCCCTCGAAATAACCTGACATCAATTACTTATTGTACTGGAAGTGCTAGTAGGCTCTTGACTTTTCTTTCGGCTAGCGGTCATTGAGGGGCCAGCCCCTCAAACTCCCCGTGGCTCCACTTCGCGGAGGGATAGTAGAAAATCTCCGCGAAGCGGAGCCACGGGAGCTCGAGGGCTGGCCCTCGAATAAACACACACCCTACTATTACCCTACATTAGAGTGCTACAACGTAGCTACTCTTTAGAAAGGTTCTGCGAGGCTTTGGAGCGGCTGGGTGGTGAGCCGCGTGCGGCGCCGCGGAGTCGGTTCCGCTGGATGCGGAGCGTCGGGTACAAAGGGACAAGAACGGCCCGAAACAGAGAGTTTTTGTGGGTTCTCGGGAGAAAAAGGTTCCATTACAAACTAGCCGACTTTAAAAAGCTTGCCAGTTGTTGTTTTTTTTTGACTTCTACTTTCCAACTATTTTTTCATTCGGGTAGTACACTCTGTGCAGAGTTGTGGAGATTTTTGGAATTTCATAGACAAGGTATACATAGCCGGTTTCGGTGCAGCAGCCAGCTACTATAGAGTCACCGCTATAAGATCACACAACTGTAACTCCACACATACATCACTTACTGGTTAGACGAAGCAGAGAGAGCGTGTAGTAATACCCTTTTGCTGTTGGGCTCTGGCTTTTTTTTTTTGATATTTGAATTTTTTATTTATTTGCGGAGAGAAAGAAGGTTGAAAAATGCAGGTGATTGGTTCTTGCTACTAAAAGCCCTGGTTGCTTTGCCCCGTTTATTTCTCTGGTTTGGAGATATCCGTTTATTCTAATTGTTATCGAAATTTATCCAAAAATGACGACGTCGAAGACCTTTTCCAGGTATTCTATTACTGAAATCGAACATGACTACGACAATTATACATCCAGCAGTGTCTGCTACGGCATCAATTACGACTTCTAGTGGTTGTACTTCAGGCACTATTTCTCCAAGTGCTTCATCAAGCGTTGTTTCGTCTGAATTACCAATGGCGACGCTGTATCAAACGCCTTCTGTCAGCGGAAAGTCGACTCCAGCGACCCCAAGACGGAACTTTGAGCTCCCCGTGCCGCTAGATCTGTTCAGGGCCGCTCAAGGGCCCGCTGAGCCCTCGTACCTGAAAAGCGACCTCAAATCAATTCGCAAGTGGACCGACTTCGAGCCGTGGGTCACGTCGATTCTTGAAACGCTCGACGAAGACCTGTGGCAGCATGAGTTTAAGAATGTGATTCCGCCAGACTACTCTGTGCCCATCTCGGGGGAAATGGACGTGCACGAAGTGCTCTCTGAGCTCGTATTCTCCGTCACGTCTACTGTGCTGGACCTTCCAGGAGTCAAGCTGGCCGACGAGTATCGATTTGGCGAGGATTCCAAGACGAGTCGCGCCAGCGTCGGCGACTTTGATTTCTACTTTACAAAGAACAATACGCCGCTATTTATTGTAGAGGTTGAATCTCCCTGGGACTGGCCTGAGCTGGGCAACGACTCGCAAGTGTTTAGACACGTTGTTTCGCGCAGCGAGGTGACACGACGCTACTTTGAGCGCATGTATGCCTACATGGTTTTCAACAACACGGAGTTTGGCGTCGTGACTACGTACCAGCATACGCGGTTTGTACGTGTCGTGGGCAATGAGCTTTTAGTTTCGGGCGTGTATTCGTTTGACCAGCAGGAGTCCCACACGACAATTGGCGCATTGGTCGCAATGGCACTCTACTGCTCCGGGTACAAGTCGTTGAGCCCTTCTCTGCGCATGCGCAGCCGATTTCTGCCAGTCGCGCCCAAGTCGAGAGAGTTTAGAGGCGGACAGATCTGCTTCGGTACAGATTACGAGCAGATGGGATCCCTGCTCAAGCGTAGAGACAATGTCCTCATCACCATGGGCCAGTATAGACGCACTCCAAAGCAGCAAGACGAGCGATTGGCCTTTGACAAGCCCGAGAAACCCGAGGAGAGCGATGATCCGTACACTTCGGGTTCCGAGCCGAGCGACGGCGAGAGGGAGCCGCTCAACGCTATAATTAAGTGCCAGGACATTTCCAAAAACTCTGATGACTCGTCGCTACAGTGGGAGGGTGAGCTTTACTCGCGATTACAAGAGATCCAAGGAGTCGTTATCCCTCAGTGTCTGTGCTACGGAACTGTGTGGGGTGCACTGTCGGTCTTGGCCATTTCGCGCGAGGGCCGCAATATGACGCTTGAGGATGTTGGCCGCCCAGGCATTGCCAACAAGATTATGACGGCGCTAACACGGCTACATTCCTTTGACATTGTTCACGGCGACATTCGTCCGCAGAATTTCCTTATCAATGACGATGACGACGAGGTGAGGATCATCGGGCTGTCCAAGTGTTTCTTTACCGGTTCGCCAATGCACAAGCGTGAGGATATTGATCAGGCACGTGAAATGATCCAGAAAGGTGCTCGGTACGCGTGGTACAAGTCGCACACGGGGGTTGAATTAAAGCTTATTCAAAACCATTGGCGCGAGTATAAATCGCGTTGTGCGAATAGCGGCTGGCGAAGATACAGCCATAAGTTTGCTAGAGCGCGCATCTCCAACGACTGGGGTGTCTTTACTGTGGCTATAAAACTACACACTAACACTCCACCCGAATTGCTATCCTAGTTACTATTCTGTTATGAGCTATGAAATCAATTGTCTTTATTATTTTCTATTCTGTAGCTGGTCCTTCTGCTGAAGTAGTCAGTCATAGGAAAGACCCGTCCCAGCGGTGGTATGTATTCGAGGGCCAGCCCTCGAGCTCCCGTAGCTGGGGGCCAGCCCCCAGACCCCCGCTATCTTGGGTGATAACAACGTGACAAAAGCTTTCGTGATACTGTAACAAACCCCCACAAACGTCCCGTAACTAGGCGTTACGAGTGCCCCAGTATCAGGGCAATGGCTGCACCGGAGGAGCCCATAGATAGACCCAATAAGGCCGCCATTTCATCCCATTCTAGCTTGCTGAACTTCTGTAATCTGTAATCAGTATTCCTTCTCTACCTATTATATCTAATTTCAGTATTGGAGATGAAGGATGAGTAAAATTTTTTAGCAATCGTTGGACTACCGTCCGTAGTACACGAAAGCCCCTCCCCGACAAAACTTCTGTTATCAATTGAACACCCTTCCCGCTTCCATTTCCCAGTTGTGCTATATTTGCGTCTTAGAAATTGGATACTCGTCAATTGAGGATCAGAAAATGCCCCTCTCTCAACAATTTCATTGTCGGAGATATACTGGTTTCAGGAAAAGAGACATTGCAAATTTAATTCGTAAGTTTCACCTGTAGTTTTATGTCGTTCAACTGTTGTAGCACCAATACTAGATTCGCCGACTTATGAAGGCTTAAGTATTGTGGTATTACCGGTAACCTTGCCGCTAATGGTTCGATCAATTGCATACAAAATACGCAAATTTCTGATCATAAACTCCAGACAGTCAATTCATAAGACGTTCCAGTTTAAAATATCCACCTGAATCCTTCGTACAGTACATGGTAATACCCATATTCAAAATAGATCAAAATAAATGATAGCACAGGTCAACTGGTGTTATTTCAAAACTTTCTAAAGCTGTAAACGCTCCTATGGATTGTGTAAAAGAACACCAAAATCGCCTTGGTGACCCTGAAGGCCACGAAGAGAGAAGGGAACTTGCCAGGGGGAATCTTCACCTGTAAATTTCGCCCGAGATATCACAGCCGGTGTGTCATGAACTGACCCTGGTATATATGCATGAAGTGCATAAGAAGTTAGATGCATATTCATTAGCTTGGTAATGCCTAATGCTGCCTCCCCCGATGGAACCGTTTGTTACAGCGTAACCAGAATGTCCCAACAAATGTTACCAATGCGGTAACTCCCAACAGCATTGTAACGGAATTCCAGCAGCGTTGTAACAGCCAATCAACAGATTCGCGGCACGACATTCGAGGATTGACAGTCAAATTACACTGATAAAAGAGCCGGTATAGAACATCTAGAATAAATTCATTACCGGTAATGCCGATGTGACAGCCTATTGACAACAGTACCAGCCAAACTACGGACTAATAGTACCCGTAGCAAAGACATTGCAATGTAACGACATGTGGATGAAATTATCCGCTCCTTGGCCCGAAAATATCTAAATTTCGGGCTAACCTCTGCTAGCCTAAGAACATTAGTGCCTACAGATCAAAACGTATTGATATATTCACCATCTCCGCGGAGATCAATTGCTACAATAACTCCGCGTAGCGGAGCCCCAGGGGGGTTTGGGGGGACTGGTCCCCCCAAGAAACACTAGTCCAAAATATTAATTAGCATACATACTCATAAGCGACGGGTTGGATTCGTTAGATTTCCTGGTAGGCGATATTGGAGGCGATCTGGTTTTCCTCCTCGTTAGCAGTGAGGCCTCCCTGAGCCTCTGCGCCGTGGGTGGCAGCCTGGAAGCTAGAGCTGTTGACTTCTCCGGCCAGGTTCTCCAAAGCGCCCTGAGAAGGCATGAAAATGACTTTGGAGTTGGAGCTCTTGGCCATCTGCTGCATTGCCTCGAGGTACCGGATCTGCATTGCTGCTTTAGACGCAAGGATATCAGCGGCCTTTCGCATAAGCTTGGCGGATTCAACCTCAGCCCGGGCCGTAATGATCTTGGACTCACCAATTCGCTTGGACTGAGCTGCCATGGAAAGCGACTTCTGCAGCTCGTCATTAAGAATGATGTCCTTGATGAGGATCGACTCGACCTTGGTGCCCCAAGAAGCGGCCGTGTTGTCGATGATCTCGCGGATCGACTGGGCAATCTCGGTGCGGCGCTCAATGATGTCCTGCAGGGACCGGGCGCCCACCACCTGACGTAGCGTCGTCTGCGTTCGGTCGCGTAGCGCTCGCCCCAGGTCGTCAACTCCGAACACGGCCGAGTGCGGCTTGACGATATGGTAGTACATGACGGACGACAATTCAATGTTGACGTTGTCCTTGGTCATGCAGGTTTGACGTGGGATGTCCATTACCTGCATACGGATCTCGACCGGCATCATCTTCTCAGAGAGTGGGTTCACCTTGGTGAGTCCCGGGTCGGTCGACTTGTAGAACTTGCCAAATCGCGTTACGAGTCCCACCTCGCCCTGTCGCACCGACTTGTAGGGGTTCGGGCAGCAGAAGCAGCAAGGGATGGCTCCCAGGGTGCCAATGCACTCGCCAAGCCCGTGCATAAATGACCCGTACCATCCTGTGCTGGGAGCTCGCAGCTGGTGAGCGTAGGATGGCTGGAGGTCTTCCTCATTGAACGGTGCTATCACCATGGGGGCTTTGCCTTTCATCCCACCAGACACTAGCGAAGAAGTTCCGATATTATCCCCTTTGACACCCTCACTGACAGCTCCTTCATTTGTATACCCGTATTCCTCAGTATGCGACATCTTTTCCTTTGATTATATTCTACTGTCGCTCTTTTCCTCTCTCTTTTAAATGGTTCTTCCCCCTTTTAAATAAGCGAGCCAAAACCTTGCTTGGATCTCCGCATGCCGCGCCTCTGCAGTGCCATGATCGCACCCTGTCTCAGCCTTGCGGCGTACCACCCATGACGTACCCCCCTCCATATATACGAGAAGGTCCAGCCCTGCGATACGAAATTAGACTCTGCTGAGCCAATTGCCTGCGATTAACCAGGAATATTAACGCACGCGTGTACCAGCATAAACACCAAGGTACCCAATTGCCTCCAATTCTCGGTACAGGATAATTTCCGTGGTTTCTTCCAGTGAATCTCCCCTATCTTTTTGTCATGTTTTAGCTGCGATAATTGTCTCGATCGATCGCCTAACGGCTACCCCATATGCCGAAGACACGGTCATCGGACTCTGCAATGCACGACATATTTTTCGGACTTCGATATATGTGGAGTCATTTTCAGCCTCTCTCTGATCCATGTGGACCGTTAGATCTCCTCGAAGCCCACGAATACGCTCTACTAGTCGAATGGGGGGACCAGTCCCCCCAAACCCCCCCCTGGGGCTCCGCTTCGCGGAGATACTTGTACCATTCGAAGCCGTGCTACGGGGGTTTGGGGGCTGGCCCCCAAGTGATTTGAAGCTAGAGTATTCATGAGGACGTATTATAGTCCGTTTTGGTTACCGGTCCCTTGGGATTTCCATGATGGGTGTCCTAGGTCGGATTGAATTGAACAAGGCCTCTCCATATAACAGATACTACTACGGTACGTTACAGCGAATTTAAGTTGAATGGATTTTTAGGCCGCTTGAATTGGTCCAGTTGCGCCCGCTTATAATGATGGCCCGCTTACAACGGCGGCGGTGAAAACTAAGACCGATCCAGTTGGATAAATCCTTCAACATGGATAATAGGCCACTTGAATATGGAATTGAACAAAGTGGACAAGGGATGGTGTTGGAAATTATAATAAATCGTGATACATGAATTATTTCATACCGGTCGTTCCCCGTTCGGTGGCCTTGGCCATTCTGGCGGCCTTGACCAACGGGGCAAGAGTGCGAACGGAGTCGGCCTTCTGGATAAACTCGTGGTCGAGCAGCTCCTGCGCCGTGGCCCGCTTGCTGACGTCTACCTGTAGCGCCCAGTCGAGGAACGCCCGGAACACGCCGCTCAACGAGTCCTTCTCCTTAAGCTCGGGCGTACCATTGGTAACAATCAGATAGAGCGCCCGGATCGGCGACTCGTTGAGATACGGTGGCTCACCGTCAATCATCTCAATAGCCATGATGCCCAGACTCCATACATCGATCTTGGGGCCATACTCCTTGCGCGATACCACTTCAGGCGCCATCCAGTACGGAGTGCCCACCATGGTCGTCCGCTTCGAGTTCATCTCGTTGATCTGCGCACAGTACCCAAAGTCGGTCAGCTTGATGTCGCCCTTCATCGACAACAAAACGTTATCCGACTTGATATCTCGGTGGATAACCCCCTTGGAATGCAGATGCTCCAACCCCTGAAGCGTTTCTCGACACACGGCGCCAATCTGGCCCTCGTTCATAATATTGTACGTGACAACGTCCGTCAGAGAACCGCCCTCCATGAATTCCATGACAACCCAAAGATCGCCTCGAACGAGATAGCTCTCAATGAAGTTGACAATGTTACGGTGCCGCGACTCCTTCATGACAAGAATCTCGTTGATAATGAGCTCCTTCTTGGCCTGCTTCTCGAGGTTCATCTGCTTGATAGCCACGCTGTTGTGTGTGCCCGTCTCGTACGCAGTATAAACGCCGCCACTGGCACCCTGGCCAATCTTCTGCAGGTTGCGATACAGCTTAGTCGGGTCGTCGGGGTTGCAGATGGCGTTAAGCTTGACGAGAACCTCGTTGTCCTTACGTCGCCGCGCCTCTCGCCGCCGCGCAATCTCATTGGGGTCCTTCTCCCGCGATCCAGACGGAATTGGGCCGCCTACAGCCCCATTGGTCACCTTCTGGAGCTGCTGCAGCTCGTGTTTCTGCAGAGAAAGGCCATCATCGGCCGCCTTCTGGGGTGGAGGTGGGTACACTTGCTTGGCAGCCTGCTGATGCTGTTGCTGCTGTTGCTGGTACTGTTGCTGTTGCTGCATCTGGAGCTGTTGGAGCCGCTTCTTCTCTGCCAGTCGTTGCTGCTGGAGCGCAAGCTGCTTCTCCTGGAGCTGCTGATGCTGCTGCTGCTGGAGTTGTTGCTGATGGTGCATCTGCATCTTCTTCTGGTGCTGTTGCTGTCGAAGCGCCGCCGTGAGCTGGTGGTTCGGGTGCCGCTCGCCATAGATGTTTTCCTGCTTCGCGACCCGCTGGAGCTCATTAGCCTTCTCCGCTCGGTCCTGGTAGTTTGCGTGGACCGATGGGACGCCTAGGGGAGGCGCTGGAGGAGGTCTAGGGGGTGGAGAGACCGGACCGGCTGGAGGAGTTACCGTACTTCCGCTACTTGGAGAGAGCGGGTTGGTAGGAGCAATCGGTTTTCGCGGTACATTCAGCGAGGATGAAGAGGAAGCAGATGGCGGAGACTGCTGTGGTTGGAGTTGTAGCGCCGCAGGAATGGGGTTCTGCTGTTCGCTCGATGGAGAGGCCACCGAAGGAGAGGCCATGCCACTCGAAGGAGAAATCAACCCACCCGAAGAAGGAGAGTTGACTCCGGTCTGGAGCGTAAGCGGAGCCCCTCTGGTGCGGCTCTCCGACCGCGCTGGAGGCTTGGGGGCTGGTCGAGATGGAATGAAGTGGTGCTCAGGCAGACCTGCCGGCATCGAAGTGTTGCCAGGTGTGGTAAGCGCTGTACCATTGCCGGAACTCTCAGTTCTTTGGTGATTACTATTTGGTGGAGCTGGCGGTGGAGAAACCGCGGGATCTGGCAGACTCGAAGCAGAAGAATTAGTAGTAGCCGTGGAACTGGACTTGGCGAAGTAGTCCGACAGGTTAGTGGCGGTTCCGTTGTTAGCGGGAGGCGACAACGGCGACAACAACTGGGCCGCCTTGGAGTTGCTAAACTTGCTCCAAATGGCGTCGTCGCGCTTGTTAGTGTCCTGGTAGAACTGCATGACATCAATAACGGCCTGGGGGTGCTGTTCCGCCTCGGTTTTGGTGATTCCGCTCGTCTGGAGCAGCGATTCCCACTCCTTGGGGATGCCTGTGAACTGGCCCGTGTCGAAGTTGAACCCGACATGGGTAACGTGCTTGGCATCGTATGGGTCGGAGATCTTGAGCGTGTTGGAGGGTGCGCTCACTTCCAGGCTCGAATTGGAGGAGGCCTGCGAATTGGCCTGTCGTCGCGACGACAGACTCGAGCTGGTATCTCGCATCGAGCTGACAATGTTGGAAATTACTCCCTTGACCGACTTTGTACCGTTACTAAGCGTCGCGCGGCGTCTTCGCCCCGGGCCTACCGAATCTGACCTCTCGGTTCGCCCCGTAGGCGTCGATGAAGTGCTGGTTGGTACCACTCCAGGACTAGTTAAGCTGTTGTTGGAGCCTGTCATAGCCGCCAGAGCCGCAGCGGGCGAATTGACGACAGGAGTGGACTCCGAGTACTGCTGGGGCAGTCCAGGCTGCTGTTGCTGGGCGTACGGGGTCACGGGAGGGCCATTCTGGCCAGCGCGGCTCGTAGCTCGCGACCGGGTGCCTGGACCGTACGACGCCGAAGACCGAGAGGAGACCGCTGGTGAGACGGCCGGAGATGAGGAAGACGACATCTGATGCTGAGAAGCCATGATCGCAGCCGGCGCTCCGCTGTACGGGTTGTATTTGGGCGTCGCATTGTCGACGACTTCAAACTCCTTGACCATTTGTAGCTGAGGCGTGATGGGCGACGGTTCCAAGCTTTGCTGCGAGCTGTGGGCTGAATAATCCAAACCTCCGCTAACCCCAACGCCGTACGGGTGATTATTCGAAGAATTTAGTGCGTTGTACGCGTTATTCGAGGAATTGAGTGCGTTATTGAGGGAGGATGCAGCAGAGCCGCTACTCACGGAACGTCCCTCATATGAAGAGGTCCTGTCCTCGGTCCGTCTCCGCGGAGACATTGGGGGCACCTGTATCACCTCTGGAGGAGGAGGTGGTGGCGGGACCTGGCTCATGGTCGAGTCAATGGAGCTAGTGGCCATTTGCGACAGGTTGAGAGCGCCGGAACCACCAGCGAGGGGGAATGCGTTATTGTTGTTGGTTTTGGTGGTCCGCTCCGATAGAGTTTTGGACCGTTCCGATGCAGACCGTTGCGGTCTCGCGATTATGCTCGTTCTGCCGGCCGACACTGGAGGAGCCGGCTGGGAAAACCTCTGGGGTTTACTAGTGGAACTGGTATGGTCAATTTCGGGAGTTCCACTATTATTACTAGGAGAGGAGCGGGCGACCTTTGGAGAAGTCGGCGAAGACTTCACGGAGGCGGAGGAGGCAGGGGACCCAGTGCCGACCAATAAGCTGCTCCCTCGCACCACCTCGTCGCTGTCGTCGGATATCGACACGGAGTCTTCTATGATGGTTGTTTGGGACTGTCTTTCTGGTCCTCGCTGCTCCGACATGTCCAAGTTGATCGGTTGATCTAATTGGGCTATTACAAATGCGTTAGTTCTACCAGTCAAACGCCCCATACACCCGAACAAGAATCCAACAAATTCAAGCCAAAAACTGGGCCAAAATGCGATAAATTCACCCCAAGAATTGAACAAAAATGCAGCAAATTCAAGTCCTAAACCGGATAAAAATCTGGCAAAGCTGGACAAAAGTCCGGCAAGATTGGACCAGAATCTCATCTGGCAAGATCCAAATATACTCACGTTTTGCGTCCGAGACGACACTCATTTTAAATGGCGATAGTGGGTGCTCAAGATTTGTCGAAAACTCTATCAATCCGCAGCAAACTCAAACTCCCCAGTGCCAGAGAACTCGACTGATACCTATTATTCCACACACACGTCGTTATACCTGGCACAACCTTCACCTGGCACGGTTTTCACGAAAGTCTTGGGAGACCTGAAAAACCTGGGAGACCTGAAAAATCCTGGGAGATTTTATGAATAGGAAACCACGAATATATCTCCAATTTCACAATAATAGCCCCCAATTTATATATCGAACTCTAAAACCGTCCGGGCGCTCTTCTTCGCAACGCTCCGAAAGAAACCGGCCTGTGAACTCTAAAAAACAGCCCTTCTCTCAAAAGTACAAAACCAACTGTACAAATAATAAAAACAGCCTTTCCCAAGTGTCGTGTGGAAGTGTCTTTTAGAAGGAGCGTGTTATGGGTGAGGTTGAGTGAAATGAAATGTGGTTCCCCTTGCCAGTCTCGCCGTGTTCCTCGTGGAAGGCCTCGACCGGGAAAAGGGGGTGGTGCTGTCCCGGGCGTCCCAGAACTTTTCCGCGTCCCAGTAAAATTCTTTCCCGCGGGCCAACGCCTGCGCGCGCGCGTCCCAACGGTGTCCGCAGTGCGTGCAGGCCGCTCTCGCCGCAGACCTCCCCACGTCCGTATTGGCGCTGCATTTTTCGGCCGCCCTTCGCGTATTTCATATTTTTGCCCGTTTTGAACGCCAAAGCGGGTGAATTCTTCAGGCATGGAATGAGATATCGCCCCCTTAAATTAATGGAGACGTTATTGAAAACGCTTCTTCTGCGTCCTATTTGTTTTTTTTTTTGTAGTCGTCACTCGACATGCCGCAGCCCACGCACTCTAACACACTTTGTGTATCAGGTTTTGGCGACTCGCTTCGAGACTCGTCGTGCCCCTTTTTTTTTTCAGGGGGAGGGTGGTTAACATATGTTACTTATGCGACCACTCACACTGTACGTACTGTGGTGTAGATAGTATGCATACCTGAATTGCAGCTTGGATTGAATCAACCGTGCAGATGTTTATTCTTTCAATTGCAGCTGTGCGCCTATGGATTGATCAGGTGGGTTGCCGCCATAGTTCCACTATGTTACACTACAGGTACCATGGTACCATGGTACTGTCATCTTTCTGATTTATTAGTACTTGTAGTTCCGTCCTCCGCGAAGCGGAGCCACGGGAGCTCGAGGGCTGGCCCTCAAATACACTCTACTACTCTCTGCTTCTTACTACGTAATGGGGGGACCTGTCCCCCAAACCCCCCTTGGGCCTCCGCTACGCGGGGATGTGGGCTGTGACTATTTGTTAAGCGTTGCTACGAGGATTTTGTAACAAGTTGGGAGTTCGTAACAAAAATTTAGTTACGTTGTTACCATCACCCAAGATACGGGGGGTCTGGGGGCTGGCCCCCAGCTACGGGAGCTCGAGGGCTGGCCCTCGAATACATTAGACTAGGCGTGATAGTACAATACAGGTATTAACATTAAAATTACAATCAACTGTTGCGCTGGAGCAGGTTGAGCAGCGCCTGGGGGGAATTAGCAGCCTCGGGGTTCTGGGCGAGGAAGGAGGTCAGGGTACCAATTTCGTTGGACGAGAATCCGAGGTTCGACAAGTCGGCCTGCTGGGCCTGTGGCTGTGGCCGAGCCTGTGGTATGGGCTGGTTGACGACCAGCAGCCCTAGCACGAGCTTCTCGCCATCCATTATGCGCGACACTACCTCGTCGTGAATCTTCTCCGGGAGGCGCAGGTAGTCCGGCACGCGGTCGTTTGGACCAATGGTGAGAATATAGGCATCACGGATGTTGCGCAGTCGGTTCTTGATGACGCCAAATTTGTGACGTGAGTGGAAGTACTCGAACAGCACGTCGAAGTTGGCTTTCGGGACGGGCTCATCAGAGGTCAGGAGGTACGCCGCAAGGTCCTTGGTGCGGCTGATTTGCCGCAGATAGGACTCGGCCTTGGCCTGGTCGAGCCGCCCGTCAATGACAATCGGCTCGTTGACGTTCATGACGGCGTCCCAGTTGCGCACAGTCAGGTTGGCAGACGTGCAATGGAGGTGCCTTGCCGTGCCTGGGAACTCACTCATGCCCACAAACGATACGTGCCCATTCCAGAACGTATTTCCGGGGTCCATTATTCCACTGGCGCTGCGATCTGGCTTGGTAGGGGCAGCGGCAAAGCCCAATTCCGGGTCGTAATCGTCGTCGTCGTCTTCCTCTTCCTCCTGGTCTTCTTGCTCATTGGCCTTATTAATTCGCTCGCCGTGGATAATTCGCTCAAGCTCGTCGTCATCATCGTCATCGTCGTGAACTTCGTTATTACTAGAGGAGACACTCCTTTCGTTTTTCGTATCTTTGTCTTCGTCGTAATCATAGGCCCCGGGGGAGGCAGGCGGCGAATATGTAAAGTCGTCCGCAGTGCTCGTATTATACACGTTGGCGTTCATCAGTATGCGCTTCTTCTTGGCCTGTTCGGAGCTGGCTCCCCGCTCGTCCGAATTGCTGCCTTCGTCGTTATCTGACGCCCCGGCGCTGTTGGCACTCTCGTGGTGGCTGTCATCTTCGCCATCGCTCAAGTTACGTGACGTTTCGCGAGCCTGCTCGCCGTGATCATTTTCGTCTTCGTACTCATCCATAATCTCATCGCCCTTGTGGGTCTTGCGGATTCGCGGCATGTCCTCAGCCTTGAGCACCGAGTCCCGGATGCTTTCTTTTCGAACCTCGCAGGCGTATTTCTGCAGCTCTGGGTTCAGCATCTCCTCGGAACTCAAGGTGACAATCTTTTCCGGGGTCAATTGGCCCGTGACGATCCTCAGTCGCAGGTCTGGGTTCTTTTCGTCCTTTAGGTTGAACGATAGAGATCGGAACTTGTCCCGGTACTTCTGGCCCACATCGCTGCCCGTCTTGGCTTTTTTCTTCTTGGGGGCGGGGTCTCGGGTGGCCATGTGCTCGTACAGAGCGCCTTCGATCTCCATGGCCAGCGCCTCAGCAAACTGTTCGCCGGTCTTGTCGCCCAATTCAAGCTTCCCAGCCGCCAAAGCTTCGGGAACAGCCTTTTTGAGCAGAATTCCATACAAAGCATTGGCCACAGAGTGCCGAACCTTGTCTTCAAGATCGCTAAGCTTTTTCTCCTCTGCTGACTCCTCTTCCGGTTCATTATTACTACTTTCATCACCGGAATTAATCCCGGCGGCATCCTCTTGAACAGGGCTAGCGAGTTCCTCTCCAGCAACGCTTGGACGTTTATCTTGAGCAGGGCTAGCGAGCTCCTCTTCAGCAACGCTTGGACGTTTAACAGCGCTAGAGAGTTTCTCTTCAGGAAGCTCCTCTTGAGCAATGCTAGGGGAATCCTCTTGAGCAGCGCCAGAGGGTTCCCGAGTGGTCTCCGGGGATGGCCCTTTAATAGATGTGTCGCTGACATCCTGAGCCCCTTCGCTCTTCGCTCGCTTACAATCGCTGCACCAGTACACCTCGGGCACTACAGCCTCATCATCCTTGCCAAACATACACGTGATGTGCTGCCAGGTCCTGCAGTTTTCGCACTCCACCATCTTGCCTTCCCCTTCGCCGCTGCAAATACATCGTACCCCGTCGTCATCCTGGCCCTCGCCGAGCTTGCGTTTCCGCACGCCATTGCTAAACGGCTCGGCCGCCTCACGCTCCTGCTCCAACTCGCGGGCTAGACGACTGTTCTGGCCTTTAGTGGACCGTGAAGATCTTCGCAAACCTTCCATACAGGTGAAATGTGTATTTAACTGGGCTTTTTCTTTCTCTTATCTACAACTAGGTAAAACGAATATACGACAAGGCACACACCGGGCACAATTAACACTCCGCGTGCAAACTGCGTTAATATATAGTGATTAAAAAATTGTCCCTCACAATGCGATTCTCCCCTTCCAATCAGCTCACGATAGCGTTGTGAACGGCTATTTGGGTGGCGAGATGGTTGTCTGTGATGTGATGAGGGAGTGGGAAAAGAAGGGAAGTACGCGGCCCCAAATCAGAAAATTTGTTTGTCGCGCGACCCGTTGTGCCCAACCCCACCTTTAACGCGTCAGGGTGGCCCGTAGCAACAATGTACCTGCAATTAATTCGTGGTACAATTTTATCATTGGGCTATTAGATGTATCCTATTTTTATAGATTTTAGCTATCGACTATCAATTGTACAGTAGAGTATGCAATGTGCCATATGTTTGAACATCATCAATTCATTTTGTAACTTGGTCCCGGTATGCCGGTAGAAACTTTCGGGCACTTTGATCAGTCCTACTTTGCCCTAGGCAAAGTACTCGTTATTATTATTTTGAACACCAATTAGAGGTACCGGTGGTAAACATGTAATATGCTTTGGAATACGAATTGGGATACATCTCGATAGGTATTGGTAGTACAGTACGAAATAGGATTGGAATTGATTCTCCCACTGTACCATATTAGCGGTACACTACCCCGGTACCGTATTGTACCAGGTATTGAAAATACATTAAGGTACCATTATGGTAGATTATTATTATTATTAATGGTGAAAGTTTGTTCAACTAGCACTTTTGAGGCATTGATTACGGTTCACAATTGAACAGTTCTGAGGCTTTTGAGATGTTCGTGTATCGCGAAGTTGTATGGTACAAATGACTTAATTGCGCTTTACTTCTCTGGGGACTTTTCAGATATAAATTGGGCATAGGGCTCTGGTAGATAATTCCTTTCATTAATGCATGAGCTATCGAAAAGAAAGGAATTGATCACTGTTAATTGCGTGGTATTCAATTATTAGTAGCAGCATAACTAAGCGAGAGCTTGACTTGTAGGGAAGTCTCTCTGGTATGCACCTTATAGCTTAGAACTAAGTAGTTTTTGTTCAAACTTTCATATAATATTGAGATTAAACTACCGGTAACTGTTACTGGTACTATGAAAGTTTAGACACATTAAATGTTTCCTAGCGCTCATCTGAGATGTGAATTCAATCTTTGCCGGGAATTGATTTGACATACTGCAACACTACTCGACACACAATTTGTAACAATAACCGTTCAAAAGCAGATATTTAGTTACCGGTATTACAAAATATCCCTATCACAAGGAGAACCGTTTAATATCAAAGAATTAGCTGGCGGCCAACAAAAATTACCATTCCTCGTCATTCCCTGCGTACATTCAAACATGGCTCAATAGATTATAATGCCAATTATTTGGCACAATTTACCAAACGTACAACAATACATTTGTAAAAATCTAAATAAATAAACTGCATCATTAGACAAGTGTTACTCCTGCTGCTGCAGGAATGGGTTCTCAATGACTTCAATTCCTTCAACAGGCGAAATGCTCAGAAGCAATGGGCCCCTCACAACAACAGTACCAAGGTCCCTAGTCTTATCCAAAAGAACATTCTCGTCCTCTGGATCACGAAGAGTCTCCTTGACCTCCTCCAGCACCAGGTTCATCAGTTGATCATAACCCTTGAGCAATCCAGTAACTACAATAATGTTAGTAATTGAGGTCAGTTGTAACAAAAAATTCAAACTTACTCTCTCGACCGCCCTGGAACTTGACTCGAATTCGCTGATCTCGGTACTTTGACAGGTCCAGAATAGCCTCTTTCTTTGGTCGCTCCTCGCCCGCTCGCGGAACCCACTGCCGTTTCTGTCGGTCACCACGATCGTTTCGATCATTTCTGTCACCTCGGTCGTTGCGATCGTTTCGATCGTTTCGCCTGTTGTAATTCCTGTTACCTCTGAAGCCTCCTCTGTTGTCCATTGTTTTTTTTTCCTTCGTTTAGCTGGCTTGGAGGTGTCGAGTGGACGGGATCGGAGGGTAGAATGGGGGAGGAAAAAATGCGATTTTCGCAGGTTGGGAATGGCCATTACCAGTACCTATTGGTCTATTATACACAATAATCTTACAAAACCAGGAGAAGGAGAGAAACCATGGATATTTCAGTATTTATTACCTCAGAGAACATCTCGACTGAAAAGCGAGTGTCTCCTACTTGGACCATTGAGCAGCTGAAAGCAAAGCTGGAGCCCATTACCGGTATTCCTCCCAGCTCACAGGAGATTCTCATCTACAGCAGCCCATCGACCAAAGTGCCAAAGCCTGCAAGCGATGATAACACGCTGCTGGGCCAGTACAACCTGGCACAGTATGGTGTAATCCACATCAACGACTCGCGGCCAGAAAGCGCACGAATTAACCTCAATGACACGTCCGAGGTGGAAAAATACGTCATGGACGAGGAGGATTATGATAGTCGCACCGATTCAGTGCGCCAATGGAAGAAGACGAACCAGCTCGGGCGGTTTGATCCTAATTACAACAAATCAATTGAAGAAAAACAGGAGCAGGCGCGTCAATTGATTGCGGAAAAGGGCATTGAAGTTGGGAAGCGGTGTCAAGTCACGGATAGACGAGGTGAGGTCAAGTTTGTGGGCATTGTTCCGGAGATTAACGAGACGTCTTGGTGGGTTGGTGTGGAATTTGACGAACCAACGGGCAAGAATGATGGAGCTGTCCAGGGCAAGCGATATTTCGAAGCAAAGCCCAACCATGGCTCGTTCGTCAAGCCTGATCTGGTGGAAGTAGGTGACTTCCCAGTTGAAGACCTATTTGACACAGATGACGAGCTGTAATCGCAATGAATCCTCTTCGAGGATCCATGAGTCTCTTCAACCAAGACGCTTTAACCACAAATGGTGCAATAGAAGGTATTTGTAATGCTTAGTCGGACTCTCCTTCCATCTGATAATTAGTGTGAGTGTCAGTAGCTTGGACGAAGAATAGACGGGCCTCTTCTTCCTTCGAGAGGTTCTTTATGGCGTAAAAATTACCACGAGGAACTTCAAACGACCCCCCTGGGGCAAGCTTGAAGGAAGTACCCGACACACTTGCTTCTACCGAACCGCTCATGATGACAAAAATATATGAGTTCTGCCGCGACGGCTTTAGCGGTTTTTGTCCGTTTGGATTAATGCGGATAACGCCTCCAGCAGTAAATGACGAATCTTGGTCATAGAGTGTTGCCAAACTGTAAGTGGCGCCCTTGACGTTGCGGAATTCCACATCATCGGGCGACCACGAGACGATTCGATCTGAGCGAGTCTCCTCCTCGGTCGCTGGGTAATCAAACACGCTGGCAACCACTTTAGACTGCATCTCTGTTTTACCAGGGTTAAAGTACTTGGACTTGGCAGCCCTGGAAGACTTAGAGGCGGTCCTATTTTTCTTTGGCTTAGGCGGCGGCGAAGACACAGGAGCTGTCACTTCGCGGTAGATAGGGACATGACTCTCTTTGGCAAGTTCATAAACGATTTTTTCGTTCTTCCAATATTGTACAGGCGGATGGCGATTTCTTTGTGAGCGTCGCAGTCCATTTAGATCCAGAGTCAATGTCTCCCTTCTGTCTGCTTTTTTGACGGGCTCCTTCTTGGGGGGCGTTTCTAACAGCTTTTCCTCAGCCTCTTCAAGCTCCGGCTCCGGCTCAGGTTCAGGTTGAACTTTCTTGGGCTTTGTCTGGGGTTTTTTCTTGACTGGCGCTTTGACTGGTTTTGCAGCTGGTCGTGATGACTTCTTCGCAGGCGTCTTGGTAGCCTTTGCTTGCTTCACTGGCTTCACTGGCTTCTCTGGGATAAACATATCCGAGTCGGATCCTTCGTCCTCATAGTCTCTTCTGGATCGCTTCAATTCGGTCTCTTCATTGTAATCCTCTCCGCCACTTCCAAAGTCGTCCATGCCCATGTCCATGCCACCATCGTTAGCGGGAAGTTCTTCCTCGTCTCTCCTGCCGTTTTCTTTTATCGGTTCAGTTTTACTCGACTGAGCCTCTCGGTTAGTACTAATAAAATCGCTGATGATCCTCTCCTCCTCTTCCTCTTCTATATCGCTTTCAACAGCAACATCATTGTCTTCCACAGCAGCATCCTCTCTTAGCGGCTCCTCTTCATCGCTTTCCTCTTCTTGGATGAGCCTCCGCCGCGAGCTCTGCGGACGAATGTGCTCCAGTCGTTCAGGGCTGAGTACTTTACTTCGCGAAACGAACATATCCTCTGAACTCCGCACGTCACTGTCCAGACTCAGCCGAGACTTCTCTCTCGGTGCCTCAGACGGTTTACTAGCACGCAGTTTCGTGCCATTGACAGGCTTCCGCCCGACTGGAGAGGCCAGGCCCGTCGACCGAGCCTGTTTCAACAGGATTGAAGAACTCAGTGACTTTCTTTTCGCGGATGGGGCAAATAGATCCTGGCCAGACCCACTTTCGCTGAAAAAATCATCAATATCTTCCATCCCATATTCATCTTTACGAATATTATTCGAGATCTTTACTCCTGCTCGTCTACAAAATATTAGCGCGAGTTATGAATACTTCAATAGTCCAACATACCGTCCAATGACGCCCACCGAAGCGGGGTCCGGGAGTGGAGACCCTGTTCGTCCCCGTCGCGACATTTATTTCCAAAAATATCCGCGTAGAAAGGGCAGAAGTAAACGGCTTAAAGCCAATCTCAGGGTCTAATGGCTGAAATTAATGTGAAGTGATAACTTCGCGTCGTAAATATCCTCCCAAGACACTCCGGTCCGGCCATTTGGTACCGGCACTACATTATGGTGGGGTAATGAGGGGCTCACTTTTTGACAATAAAGTAGGAATTCTCCTCAGAATATTGGTATCCGGACTCAGTAAGCCGTTTGCGGACCATATTCTTGATTTTGGACACTCCTCCAGCGCTGTGAGTGCCGGCACCGGTGATGACGGTGAACGGTTTCCTTCGAGCCACGGGACTGGCGCTCCAGCGATGGAGCCTGGAGAGTACGTAATTTGTAGCAATATGCGCGGGAATGCCATGACAATCGACAGTATAATCTGAGGACTGTTCCTCGATTTGTTCATAGTAGACAGCGTCACTGGCGGAGCGGCTCTGAGCGCCATACTCGGCAGCCTGCTGAGCGTAGATACCCGCTGCGCTGCGATAGAGTGCGTTTGAACGCGCCTTGCGGGTATATTCGCGCATTTTACTCGCGGCTTCCTGTCGCTTAACGTCTAGTGTGTCTGCTTTGATCAATAACTCTCGCTGTTCCTCAATTGAGAGTGGTTTAGAGTAGTCAGTAAACTCCTGGGCGTACGAGACTGGCTTGGACGGTGGTTTCGTGGCCTGGGCAAATGACAACTCAGGCTTGATCATTGTCGCGTAAGACGAATTTGGGTTCTGCGACAGAATGGCCTTGGTTAGTGAATCGTCGTTAGCATGGTAGATATCTTTGGCGTTTTCTTCGGATATGTCCAGTGTTGTAGCGAGCCTGGCGATATCACGGGTGTGCTTATTTGCCGGAGGCTTTCTCTTCTTTCGCTTGCTCTTGTTGGTGAACTCCTGCTCACGGTAGATTTCATCCTTGTCATCTAGCGAACCAATCAGTTTGGCATTGAGTAGTTCGTCAGTCGCCCGGACCAGATCCCCATTACAAGCCTTGAGCTTTTGCTCCAGCAGTTTCGTATTGATCTCGGGGAAACACTGCAATAGGAATGCTATATCTGGGTCCACTTTGCTATTAGTTTCCGTGCGAGTCACTTCGATCTCTTCATCTAAATGATCCACCATAGCCTCCGCATTGAGACCCTCGAGCATTTCCAAACATGTCGCTTCGTCAGCACCATCCCCCGCGATCGCTGCGATTAGAGTTGGATCTAGGTAGCGGAATCGGCGCCCCAACTCCTCCAGATCCATATTTAATTACTAGTAGTACAGGTACTCGGGGTTCAGAATGCAAACTGGTCATAAGGTATTAATATGAGGTACCAATGTTACTAAACCTAGGGTAACTCTACCAACACTCGACAAACGTATAAAAATGTATCCGCAAGCCTTGCTAGCGATATTTCGAGGCAATATTTGTCGCTTAGCAACAATAGAATAGTCTTCGTCAACCGTTAAATCTAGACTTTCTACCCCTATTAATTATGGATCCAACCACTCGGCACTCATTCGCGCGGAGCACACAATAAAACCCTCGCCTGCATTGCATAATCCTCCTCCGACAGTTCCACCGGACCTATCGAATCGAACTCCAAATACTGTAGAGAAAATGGGCAGATCATTCTTAGGTTTCCCTGACAGCTTGTCGGAGTACTCCATCAAGGACTACCTCCGAATCGTAATGATTATTTGCACCTATCTCATTATCCGGCCGTACCTTGTTAAAGTCGGAGAGAACATCCAAAGGAAGCAGTACGAAAAAGAGGGTGCCAAAAAGTCAGAAGAGGGTGAAGAGGAGGAACCCGACTTTGACAAAATCGCTGCTGAGTCCAGCACGGATAGCAAGGAATGGAGCTGGGGTAGCGGTGCTAAGGACCGAGCAGCCAAACAACGAAAGCTGGCTGCCGAAGAGATCCGACGAAAGGAGAAAATTGCCCAGTCGTTGGAGGAAGATGACGATGTCAGTGATTTGCTCGACTAATCATCGTCTGTTGAAATCAATGTACATATTCGACGGACTTGTTATTTGAATACTCTTATTTGTATAAACATTTTGGTATGATAATAAATGTAAAGAAGGCAATTGTTTGATCACTTTGAGCCGGACCCATGATTTAAGGATACAAAGCTACATTTCTCAACTAGATTAAACAAGAATCAAGTAACCAATGTTATCACATTGCCATTATAGTCGTCTACTTAGAGTAATACCTACTACAATATATAGATATTCCAAACGATTTTATCAGGGAGAGAAGAATAGCCGATGACATGGGTGAGACAGTACTTGGATATACGCTGACAAGTTTTTCCGCTGGGTAATATCGAGACTGGCAAAAAAATCTATCAACATGGCCCTTGATCTGCTCTGTGTTTGGATTTTGAACGACCCGCACTGGAAGATAGCCGGATATTGCGTTAGGCTAATATGTCATTTAAAAGAGGGAATGGGTTGCCTGGTGTCGGGTTCAGGAACGACCTCCCGCTAGACTATAATCCCTCCAAGACTTACCCAGAAGTGGTGCTGCCGATCCAGTCCAAGGCTAACGAGTTTGAGCAAAAGTCGATTGCCCAGTTCCTGACTCTCCGCGATGAGCTGCGAGACGGTCCACTGTACACTGGATCGCAAAAAACCAAAGGAAGAGTCGTAGTTGAAGTTGAACAAAGTATAAATGACGGGATCAAGCGATATTCGGACAAATACATTAAGAAGCGTAAGATCGGACGCTCTGTAGACGAACACCCCTATGTCATCACGTTCTTCCCGTCTGAATTGCATCCGGCCATGGGTATTGCCAGCGACGGCAAGAGAAAGAAAAAGCTTGATGTGTCTAAATTTACCGAAGCACTGCTGAAAGCCGAGCGGCAGGTTATTGAGGAATCCATTGCTGAAGAGGAGAAGGCACAGGTAACCACTGCTAAGGGCAGGTCATTGCTGTCGCGAATGGCTGCGGTTGGTGAGGAGAACGATGATGATAACGAAGTTAGTGAAGAAGAGCCAGATGAGAACTTCAGTGAAGAGGACGAGGACGATGACGATTACAATGCAGAGAAGTACTTTGAAAACGGTGATGCAGATGAATACGAAGGAGGTGGAGACGATGGCGAAGCTCACTACTAAGAAGCATCATTTTCCTTAACGAAATACTTCGCCATTACTAAAAGCATAATCTTACTTTAACGAAATACTAATGACAGAATTATTTATCCTTAACTGTTTTAATTGTTTATCTATAGCCCTCCTACAAAAGTGGAATACTGATTCTGGTTAGGCAACTAGGGATTAATTAATCAGAGAAACCTATCAAAGCTTGTCTAGGATTATAATGGTAACTATGCATACATTCTATATTGATAAGGATCTTCGTCCTCTTCCCGAAGGCCGTTCATTGCGACGTACTCTTCACGCGTCATGCCAAGTGGGATTTTAGGCGGGAGATGTGGCTTGCCTTTCAACATTTGCTGGTTAAGTGCTCGATTGAACAACGAGTCCCCGAATCCATCATTGATCTTTCGAGTCAGGTCCCACTGCCCTTCGCCCGCATAGCCACTGATCCCGGGCTCAACACGCCCCGGGATCTGGGGGAGATCCTTCTTCTTGAGCACTGGCTCAGGAGCGTACGTAGACACATCCAAGATGTCGTCACTCAGCATGTTCTTTTGAGGAGGGGGCGGCGGGACCAGCACTGTTTGCTGTGAACCAATCATAACCGAAGCGCCAGGAGTTCTAAGAGGCTTGGTAGGAGACATCTTGCCATAATCATCAGGGGAGAAAGGCATTTCGCTCACTTCGTCCTCAAAAAGATGCGGGTTTTGGGTAACCCCACTGATAACGACAGGCTTACGCATGGACGGACCCGAGCCTACTGGCTTCCGCTGCGTTTTTATTTTACCGCCAGAAGAACCCGGCGAGCTGCCCGGAGACTGGGAATTGCTCCTAGGTGGTTGAGGAGAAGGGGTCTTCGCTATGCTATGAGGCCTGGGCGCTTCTGGATAATGATTCTGTGCAACAGTGGTTGGCCGCTGCGGCTGGGGCTGATGCGTTGGTCCTTGGCCAGGAAGCGACCCGACAGGCGGTATCTTAGGAAGAAGCGTATGCAATGGCGGTGGTTGAGGCTTGTGGATTGACTGAGAAGGAGGAGGCTGTGGTTGGCGCGGAAGAGCGTGGGGTTGCTGGGGCAGCTGGTGGTGATGGTATTCCAATAAAGGATCACCTGGAAGCGGTCTTGGAGGAGGCACATTATAATCATCCAGCGGGACATCAGGCATTGGTGGTACATCCGTTAACACAGAATGATGCATTGGTGGCTGGGGTATCTGGGACAGGTTCTGCGAGTGGCTATGTCGCAGAGGTAATTGAACTGGCGGCTGTGAAATTGACATGTTTGCAAATTCTTCTGGCAACTCCGGCATTGATTCATATCCTGACGGAGAATGTGGCAGGTATTGTTGCTGCTCTCCATCCGGGTTGCCCGGTTGAGAAGGCAGAGGCCTTTGAGACGCAGTAAATATGGAATTGAGCATCATGGAGTCGCTTGCTGATAGAGCATGCCTTGGTTGGCCCATGGGAGGGATCGAAGCAGCTTGCGGCGGCGGAAATGGGTGAAGAGGGAGAGATTGCGCCGCTGGCTGGGGCTGTCCTCCAGGCATTGGTGGAAGCGCAATGCTGCTTTTCTTCTTCTTCCGGGCCTTTTTTGGCGGGATTATCGGTTTTGTCGGGTAAAAAGTCATTTCTAGATATACCTCGCCGGCATATTTCCCCTTGTATTCGAGCTCATGCCAGGCGTCATAGCCCTCGGACGGCAGACTGTCAAACACAGGCTGGAGCCTAATTGTAGTGTCACCAATAAGTTCCGGCTTGGAGTCATTCTCATCAAGGACACTAAGCTTCAATGTACGGTGGTCCGCGATTTCTAGAACGTCGTATCGAACTTCGTGATCCCTACCTCAGTTGTTAGCCAATCAAGAGCAAGAAAAAAAGGCATTCGACTAGTTGAACCCACCATTTAGGGGTCTGACCTCCCCTGAAATCAGCTGGACATCGCTTGGCGTGATGGCCCACTCGTCCTATACAGTATGGATTCTGCTTCCCGAGGGTTCGCTTATTAGGCAAGTTTCGCTACAACCAGTTAGCCAAACGCGCATTATCCAAGAGGAGAAATATACTCACCCCCTTTATAAAGATAACGATCAAAGTCCCGGGTACAGCAACATTCATCGCTTCCAAGGATTCGCGGAACTTGAAAATTGTATGAGTTTACAAGTGTACTCCTGAGCGCACGTAGTCACCACGAAATCGGCAATGCACGATTATTATTATGGCGGCAGGAATTTGATCGCACGTCAAACCGATGGGTATCTGCGATATCGCGTAGATCGAAATATGTCCGATTTGAGTAGACCCTTTCCTTGACTCAATAGCGAATAATCAATTGGCAGTGTAACGGTTTTTTAAAAGTCGTAACAGCGATTCGGTAGATATACGTTGGTTATATGCACAGTCAAATTATCATTTCATCCACTGGCTTCAGATATCCGACCCAGTACTTGATATACCTGCACGCCCTGCCGTTTCGGAACTGCAATAGAGCTTCTACTGTATAGAAAGGTGGTGGATAACCTCTTCCTCCTTTTAAATTCGGCCAGCAAGCAAGATATTATTTTTTTACAGTCCAATTATATTATCCATCCGTCAAGATCGTACGAAATGTGAAAACTTATTCATATATAAAAAGAACCGGCTGGTTATGGCACTTTAGCGGATGAACACTACGTACCACGTAACGCGAGGCTTGCTCTTGTGCGCTGCATAGGAGTGCCGGCTTTGCGAGACAAAAATGGCTTAAAAACTCAATGGCTGGTAAAAGCCTCAAACCTGTCCAGCCACTTCCCACTATGAAGTCATAGGGTTCATATAAGATCAGCTGGCCATCAGATGGGAGGTTTCACATATTTAGAGTCTTGATTAAAGTTCTAAGAGATGGGTCGTTTTTATTATTGGCCCAGACCGAACTCGTATTCGGGGGAGCCGGAATATTTTTCGTTCATTTAACGGTATGCTATTTGACCAAAATTTAAGAGGATAACTTGCATATAATTAATGGCTAATTGTGCACATATTGGTGTGACCCCTCATTTTGCTGCCAATTTTCCCGCAGTTGTCAGGGATATGGCAATGAGGCAAGAGCCCCCCTTTTTAGCAACCATGCCTCTTCTACAGTACTACGTACGTGCACAGTAAGGTGAAATTGTTGTATGTAGTGGGTGCCTTTCCATCCATCTACTGTAGGTAGTGTAGTAGAGCACACGCGCCCTCGGTGTGCTACCTCATTCCAAATTCCAAAGATCGATACACAAATAATTGTTTGTTTACAAAAGACGCGTTGGATCAACAAAACGGTTTTCGCGTTGCAAACAAATTTCCGTTTTCAGCTAGGTGTAAACAAATACCTGCAGTAGAGCATATGTACGCACTGTAGTACATACAATATCAAAACATACCAATGCGGAGTGGGCCAAGGAGGTACAATACACCCGCGTTTCGCTCATGTGTGTGTGAGCACCTAAACGCGCATATATATTATTGTTATTGTCATACAAACATTATCAAACCTGGCCCTATCTCATAAAGCCATTGAGGAATCGACTAAAAGTACAATTGAATACATCGATCCAGTCTAGAAGTGCCTGTGGATTCCTGCAAGTATTCGGTACGAAAGGGTCGAGTTTCCAGACTACAGTACATTACTACTGTACTATAAACATCTGACCCTCCCAATAGTAAACGCGCTTCCTGTGCCTTCAGCCTTCCCTGCAAGGATTCCGCAATGACGCAGCAGCGAACATATTCTGTGGATTCGACGTATAATATCCGCAAGAATCCTCTCAGCATACAAAACAGCGACGGGTCTGATTGGGTCCTCGATCGGAAGCTTTGGTACCACGAGCGAGATAGCGATATGTCAACCGGAAGTGTTAAGTTCGGCCAGGCATTGCCCAAGGCGAACAGTAGCACCGACCTCCTGAGGCGACCAGAGAGCGCCGTAATTGTCTCCCGCGAGTACCCGCGCAACGCCAGTGGAGCGAGCCAGCAGAGCAGCGTTTACACAGTCGAATCGATTCAGAAGTCGATTAACCTGGGCGAGAATACCGATGACGAATTGGAGCTGCTTAAGGACCAGATCGCGAATCAGACCATTGACATTCAGACCTACGAGAATGGGAAGTACAACACAAGGGAGTATAAGCGGTTGGTTAGCGGGCGTACCTCCTCAGGATCGGTTTCGGGATCCAGCATGGAGATGGCGTCGATAGGGTCCACTCCTACGCTAAAGAGCCCCCAGGATAAACCCCCAGCTGATTTTGAAACGCGGAGAAGAAAAGTTCAGTCCATGATCGTCACGGAAGACGATCGCGTCAACTATCTCAGCGTAAACATTAGCTCATCAGACCTCCACCAATCTCTCTTTGGATCCTTCCCTTCTCCAAGCCAGAGCGCGTTGGAATCCACAGCGGCATACGACTCGTCGCATGCACCTGAAGATCTGCGGAGATCGTCAAAGCCGCATGGTGGTAAACAAACCGAATCTGAGTTGAAAAGGAAGAACACAATCACTTCTCAAACTACCACTCTTGAGCATAAGCCTAGCCAGTCTAGGAACCTATTTGAGAAGCTCAAGACCGCGAGAAACCTGGCGAAGATTGGAAAGCAGCCAAGTGCGCCTCATATCGTTGAGTTTCTCACTCCAGAATCAACCAGTTCTACCGAATTTGTTGAGTTCATTGTCGAAAGGCCTAAGAAGTCTAAGTTTGTATTCGAAGAACCTGCGACTGTTAACGCTATGCCTCAACATCAACAGCCACCACCACCGCGACCACCATTACAGCAGCCCCCTTCACCTGACCAGAATTCTTTGAACTCCTCTGGGTCATCGACGTTAAAGAGCTTAAATGAGCCAGAGAAGGTAGAACAGCCAAAGGAGGAGCCTGCTGTAAAGGAAGAAGAGAGTGAAGTAGAAGAGGAGGAAGAGGACGAGGTAGAGACCAAACCGAAAACGCCAACAAAACCGGTAGATAAGGCTGATCGAGGTAGACTCTTCCTGAGGATTCTAGGACTAAGAGATGTCAAGATGCCAATTGACCAGTCAAGGAACCCCAAATTCACCATTACCCTGGATAATGGGCTTCAATGCGTAACAACCTTCCCGATGAATTTCACGGCCAACAAGTTCCACCCGATCAACCAAGAGTTTGAACTTGTCGTTGGAGAAGACTTGCAGCTCATTCTCACGCTCAATGCGCATATGGATCCTGTCAGTCTGCCAGAGACTAAAAAGAGCGCGAAGAAGGCAGCCAAGAAGGCCGAGTCGCTGCGCGAGAGCCCGGAAATGGCTACATCGTCATCACCAGGATTGACAACTCCTCCAGCTTCTCCGAAGAAGAAGAGCCGATTTAACATCTTCACTTTGCCAAAGAAGAAAAGAGAAGAGAAGATGCAAGAGATGGCTGTTGAGCAGGAGAAGAAGCTGGCCGGGGCTGACACTGCATCTCCGGAGGCCACTCGCCGAATTACTCGTCCAATTGGTGCTAAATCTTCCAAGTCCCCCCTCCCGCAAGATCCCTGGCGATCGGTTATTGGTCCGCAGAAAGAGTTCGCGCGAGTCTACATTACCGAGTCTCAGGTTGAGGATGACATCTTTGGTTCTCCGCAAAATTACACTCTTTCGTGTTACAATGAGTGGACAAAGGCTAAGGACGGGTCGAGCGCACTGACTGGAGTGTATCGTATCGCCGGGCTCCAAGTGACTATGCTTTACATCCCCAAGGCATATGCAGACGAGAAGATGCCCAAGTCGCTCAATGGTTGCATGGACATTCTCAAGGAGGCTGCCAATAGGCCGCCGCCTCCGCCGCCTCCTGCGGTGTCAATGAACGGGTTCCTGTCCCAGGAAGGTGGAGACTGCTCGGTATGGCGGCGACGATGGTTCCAGCTTTCTGGCTCTGAGTTACGAGCACAGCATGAAGAGACACGCCAAGTTCGGATGACATTTGATCTGAAAAAGGCCAGGCGTATTGTCGAGTACTCAGAGGACCCAAGTGCATTTTACGACCCCAACATGTTCCGCGTCGAGTTCAGTGACCAGACCATTAACTTCCTTGCTGACGGGAACAAGGATAAGCAGAAGTGGCACAGGATGCTCAAGAAGGCCATTGCCAGAGCCAATGGAGGCACCGCGGAGACAGAGAACCAGGCACAGCTTGACGGATCTTGGGTGGATATGGTCGTTTCAAAGAAAAACGCAGATAAGAAAGGGCATAAACTTCGATTCAAGGAGGGTTCTTAAACTCTATCCTACATAATTATTTATTCATTTTAATAATTTGGTTTACTTTATTATTCGCGACTTAGTACGATTGGTTGGTATTGCCGGTAGTGCTCACAGTTGACGTTTTGTGCTTATACCAGACACTTTTCAAACTCAGTCTGAGATTGACGATAAAAGCTGCTGGTACCAGTACCGGTGGGATAATAAAGCAGGTGATCTGCTGATATTTTTTAATATCTTTTTGAAATAACAGTATATTTCACGGAGATGTATTTATACGGTACCGCTGTTTCGTATGGTATTTTGAAAATTTCACCGTTATCGGGGATCACGAAATCAATATGGGTATCCGGGGTCTGACAAGTCGTATGAAAGGGCTGATCGTTAGGATCGACCCCAAGGACCTCAAAGATTGTGACATTATTATAGATGGACCCTCTCTCGCATATTATATCTGCGATGACGCTATCAAGCCCGGGGTGATGCCCGAGTATGGGTCGTACAAATTATTTAGAGACCACGCTATCGAGGTGATAGAAGGAATACTCAAACTGTCTCCACGCCGCGTACGGGTATATTTTGACGGATTTCTACCAGAAGAGAAGTACGGCATCAGGGACCAGCGTAGCAGAACGGCAATCTCTGAGCGCAATCGCGTATTTCGGCCGAGTTTTGCCTCTACAATGCTCTATCAGCTTTTATATGAAGAGTACAAAACAGACCTAGATCTACTCAAATTCGTCGCTGATGAAGCCGACGAAGCAGTGGCCGCCGACGTTACGGGCCCCAACGTGGTTGTACTTAGCAGCGACTCTGACTTTTACGCATACAAATTCACCCCGCAGGACGTACGACTGGTAAACCTACGGGGCGCTGACTTCACCTCTGAGCCACCGCTTATTGAAGGGGTCACTCTAAGCCAAAAAACTACTCTCAGTCTCGTCAACGTATGCCATCGCCGCGACCCGCCAAAGCACGTCCGCGAGAGCATCCTGGGGCCAGAATGCCTGGTGCCTCGGGTCCACGAATTCGCTAATGGTATGATGCAGTTCGGCAGCCTCGTCAGCTACATGCCCGTGATCAAAGAAGTGGTTTCCATGGCGCCAGCGTTCGAGGTGGGCAGGCTCTATCGGTCATGGGCATACACGGCGATTATTCGCCGGCTCAGAGCCCCGAAAGCAAACAAGGTCAAGGAGTACTACCGCGTGGGGTCCTCTTTTGCCTGTAAGCCTCTGGATATCTTCTTGGATGAGCGGCCTGAAGATGATCCATTAAACTATGATTATGAAGAAGAGTACTGGGACGCACTTTCCGACCGAGAAGGCTTAATTAGTGAGCTGGTCCGAGAGGTGACTGAAACCCGTGGAGGCATCTCTAACTTTGAACCAATTGTGCGGAAATATCTCACCACTGCGTTTGACGATGACCTAACAGAAGAAGAGCCGGTTCTGCGTATATCTCAGTCACAGCTTATTACCCCAAAACTCGTCCAGACATTTGCACGCCTCCAGGCTGCATTGTTCAGCATTATGTTCCTTGAGAGCGCCGGCATCCGCGTACCCATCGCCGTAGGCGTCCGGACGTGGCATATTGACTGGACTCTATACCTGTCCATATGCAGCGAGTTTCCAACCCTGTTGCAGTAAGCACGCCAAAGGGAAAAAAATAAAAAATAAAACTGCTGTGCTCACTTTTAGGGCCCAGAGCAACGTTTACAAGCAACCAAAACACCAATCGGTCCAGATGTATGGAACAACTGTCCGCAAAGGGTAACCAGATTAGTCGAATTGAATCGACAGATATGTCCTGACGCGTAATTTGGTCCGCAGGGAGGGGCTCCTTTGCGGGATCCCCCCTCTCCCCCTGTCGAAGATCTCCCCTGGTCTGCATGGTCATTGGGTCCCCTTAGGTCGAAATTAAAATTTGAGACCTCTCCATAGGCAGGCAAGCAACGCGCTTCTGGGGCGGCCTATGCGGGCACTTGCTTTTGCCCTAGCGACCGGTCCAGCTGACAAGGGCGGCTGGGGCGCGTATATAGATGGTGCCATTCCTCCTCTCCTGATCGCGACTGCCGTTGTTATCTGTAAATCTTTTTTTTGGAACTCTGAGTTTGATCCGTTGGAATTCAATTGGATCGGACCAAGTTTAGGCTGCTTTTTGTTTAATTAGCTATATTATAAATGAGTCGAGTAGCTTCGTCTACGGGTGTTCCAGGCAAGGAGGACATTCTGGGCATCTATACGCCAGAGCCCACGAACATCCTGGTGGCCCGGTTGGATAATTGGAAGCATGCGGTTTCGATTTTGCAGGACTTTTTGGACACGCAGCTCTCGACGCAGAAGAGCGTGACGTCCGGGCTTGAAAAGGCCCGCAAGTCAATTGCCGATGCGCCAAAGTTCGACTTTGCCAGCGGTGCGTCGCGAACCACGTCGCCACCAACCTCGCCGGTCGAAGGCCAGCAGCCGCCTTTGGAAGATGTGTCCCAGACCGGCATTGCTGAGAGCTTTGAGAACCTGAGGTCCAAGACTGAGGTTCTATACAATAAGTCGCTGGAGGTGGAAAAGTCGCTCAAGTCGTCGGTTGGTCCCCAGCTCGAAACGCTCAAGGGCGACATTGAGAAGCACATGAAGGGCCTCAAGAGCAGTTCTGTCAAGGGCCTCAAGGAGGTGGAGAAGGCCAAGGCCGCTACGCAGAAGCAGGTCGAGAATTTGGGCCACTACGCGTCCTCTGCAAGCGGCGGCCACAAGGTCGACGCCAAGAATGACCCGTACGTGCTGCACCGTAGCACTCTGAGCACCGTGGAGGACCTGTTGACTAAGGAGAATACGCAATTGGACGCTGTCCAGTCTTCGCAGAAGAACTTCCAGACGTTGGAGCGACACATTGTACAGGTCATCCAGCAGACGATGGGCGTGCTCAAGGATGTCCAGCACGACTGGTCCTCTTTGCACATGGAGGCGTTTGATTCCATCTCCGCGAGCTTCAACAACATCCAGGAGGACCACGAGTGGGAACTGTTTACGGAGAAGCAGGGCGCCAATCTTGTGCCAGGCAGCCAGACCAAGCGGGACATTTCTGGTATTACTTTCGCCAATGACGGCCACGAGTCTACGGTCCCGCTCATGGAAGGCATTCTCCAGCGAAAGGGCAAGATCTCGCGATCCTATGACTCGAGCTACTTCGTGCTGACCCAAGCGCGATGGCTCCACGCGTTCAAGTCGCGCGACCACGTCCAGGACCCCAACCCCGAGTGGTCTATGTATATTCCCGAGGCGTCGCTGGGTCCTGCGTCTACTCCGGACTCTGGCAAGGCCAAGTTCCAGATCTCGGGCAAGACTGCCTCCAAGACTACGTTGGGCTCGCACAGTTACACCTTCAAGGCGGCTACCTTTGATGAGATGTCGCAGTGGTATGACGCGCTTCGGCAGGCTACTGGTATTACTACTACTACTACCGGCGGTTCTCTGAGCTCTCCACCAACTTCTCCTACCAGTGAGGGCGCTGCCCCTATTCCAGGTACTATTGGTGAAGCTCCTCCTGCTACCATTGGTGCCCCAGCGGATGTTAAAGCGGCTGTTCCGGTCGAGCCAGCTCCTCCTACTACCGGGGCTCCTCCTTCGTATCCTCCTACTGGTGGGGCTCCTCTTAACGCTGCTCAGGAGCCAGTTCCTCCTGCTGTCGCCGCCGTTAACGCTACTGAAGCGGAGGTGAACCAGACCACCGAGGGAGTTACTAACGTACACATTGGTTAACTAATTCCTCCTGCTGTCGTCGCCGGTAACGCTTACTGAAGTGGATGTGAGCAGGGCCGCCTAGGGAGTTACTAATGTTCACATTGGTTAATTAATTAAATACAATATGCCTATGTAATTAATCTTAGACCACTATTCCAGGCTTTTTGATCCTACATTATTCAAGAATGTGTTTATCAGAGATGACGTATTCGAGGGCCAGCCCTCGAGCTCCCGTAGTAGGGGGCTCTGCCCCCAAACCCCCGTCACAAGGAATTGATGGTGATGAACGCCAAGTCTGCTACTATTATTTATTCGTTCAGAGATAAGCGAAGTGCGTTGCACTAAAAGGTTACGAGATAAGCGAATGCATTGTAGTAAAAGTCACGGTACACTAGTGAGATGTCTCTAAGTACAGGCGTTTGATATTCAAGATAAGCGATATGTCTAAAGAGAGGATATGAACATCCATTCCTGTAGCAAATAGTCCAATCAACCGTCTAGTTGGAACACATCACATACACGAGTATTTCAACCATAATGGCGCAAAGCTCCCCTTGGGGCTTCCAGCGGAGATTTCAGCTGTTGGCGGGGTACCTAATTGTTACGCAACGTAGCAGGGGGTTGTTACAGGTTGGGAGTTTGTTACAGCGTAACAAAAAAATGGTAACGTTGTCAGGACGCATGATACGGGGGTCTGGGGGCTGGCCCCCAGCTACGGGAGCTCGAGGGCTGGCCCTCGAAAACGCTCGACTGTACTGATGGGGGGACCAGTCCCCCCAAACCCCCCTTGGGGCTCCGCTTCGTGGAGGTTTGGATACAGGTCAGGCAATGCTTATTTCGTGATGCGTAGTTGACCTGTCCCAGGTTCGATGCAGCTAGGTGATACAACAGTACATTTTAATGTGCTTCACAGTTACAGCATTCATTGATAGTGCATTGGCCCTGTAATACTACTACTGTGCTACCAGTAGGAAACGAGTAACAAACACTGATGCCTCTCGGCTGTGGATTTCGAATACCAGCGGCAAGGTGTTACTCTGTATAATAGCCTCGTAATCGTTGAGAAGAACCTTCCTACAAAACAGCTAACTCGCCTACCAGATAACCTTGCAGCACTGTAAGGTACCCCACATGCCCCAACGTCATCAATTGATTCAATCCATTTCATCATCTGGTTCACTCTAACATACCACAACTACCGCTACATAAGGCGACTTTTTATTATCTAGGTACATACTTATTATCCGGGTACATATGTATATCAGACTAATGTACATGTATTACTAAAGCTTCGGTTGTAATGGGGGGACCAGTCCCTCAAACCCCCTTGCGGCTCCGCTTCGCGGAGAGATCTACATTTTCCACACCTATCAGTTACACAATAGAACAACCACCAAATCCAATTGATCGCTCACACTCGGCTATCACGACAAAACCCCACACCCTGTTACTATAAGGGGGCTCCTTCATGTGTATCAAGGAAGGCAGTGTTGAAATGCGGGATGGGCTCATCAGCGTTCAGGGGGGGTCGGCAAGGGGTGTGCGTGCCTGGGATTACCGCGTTGAATATTCCAGCACGAAACACTGCCCTGAAAAAAAGGCGGCAGAGACGAAACCCAAAAAAAAAAAAAAAGGGACGCGGATGAAGAGACTAAAGAATCGTCGGGAAAGAGCACTTCATTGGTCGAAAGATGGCGTAAATAAAAGTAGAAAATCCAAGAATAAATTGTATCTTTTTTTAGCGTGTTTTGGTGTTGTCTTTTCAGGTGTGTGGCTATTTTTTTGCCTCCTGGGGTGTGCGGCCAAAACCACCCACACATACACACAGACACGCTTTCCTTTCCGTTCCCCCCCCTCCTGCCCCCCTTCCTAAATATTCTCTCCCTTTCCAACTCTACACCCTCACAACCCGTCGATAAAAGACCGCAACGCGCTGCGTAAAATTGTGAGATTCGACTGTTGAAAAATGAGTAGTATGAACCGAAGCGATACCCGCCGAAAGCTCGTCATTGTGGGAGACGGTTCGTGCGGCAAGACGTGCCTGCTGATTGTGTTTAGTAAGTGTTAACAGAAGCGTGGGTTTGGTGCGGTTTATCGGGGGCTAACCGGATTGTGAATAGGCAAGGGCACCTTCCCGGAGGTCTACGTGCCAACTGTGTTTGAGAACTACGTGTCTGATGTCGAGGTTGACGGCCGACGGGTGGAATTGGCGCTCTGGGATACTGCTGGCCAGGAGGACTACGACCGGCTGCGACCGCTCTCGTACCCAGACTCGAACGTCATTTTGATTTGCTTCGCGATTGACTCTCCAGACTCGCTCGACAACGTGCAGGAGAAGTGGATTTCGGAGGTGTTGCATTTCTGCCAGGGGATTCCAATCATCCTCGTCGGCTGCAAGAAGGACTTGCGAAACGACCCCAAGACCATTGAGGACCTGCGACGAACCTCGCAGCGACCAGTCACTCCAGAGGAGGGCCAGGCTGTTGCGCAGAAGATTGGTGCCATTAAGTACTTGGAGTGCTCGGCCCGAACCCAGGAGGGTGTGCGAGAGGTGTTTGAGCATGCCACCAGAGCAGCCCTTATGGTTAAGGATAAGGAAAAGAAGAAGCGATGCATCATTCTTTAAATTGGTTTTTTTTATTAATCTGTCCCTCTCTCATTTTTTAATCCCTTGATACGCGCTGCTACTATTATTTTGCCACTATTATTACATTCCCCTCATCCTCCTTCATATATATATTCCCCTATATATTATGATAAACTACTGCCTTAATGTGGTCTTTTTTTATTGTGTGTTAGATGTGTGTTTTTAGGTTATATATCGGTTGATTTTCTTCGTATTCTACTGTTTCTTTCAGCCTCCGTTCAGTAACTGTTTTCTTAAATCCTCCGAATCCTCAATAAATCCTCAGTTACTCTTGTTTCCAAATCCTTGGTGCTTGCTTCTTTCTTCCTCTGTATCCTGAGTAACTGTTGAGTGTACCAAAGCAACTTTGTGAGTACTGTATATGGCAATTGATGATTACTACCGGTAACTCATGGCTGCTAAAGACAACTGAGTTTGTTAATTGCACCCTATACTACACAGACTATAGCTGATCACGGCCTCCAACAATTCGAAGGTAGTCTCGT
Source organism: Blastobotrys vanleenenianus (assembly GCF_965637985.1). Lineage (NCBI taxonomy): Eukaryota > Fungi > Ascomycota > Dipodascomycetes > Dipodascales > Trichomonascaceae > Blastobotrys > Blastobotrys vanleenenianus. The sequence continues at coordinate 160,505 of NW_027481856.1, forward strand.
TACGAATACTTCTATCTCCAATAGTCATTGTATTAGACATCCAAAGACATAGTCATTAATTAGCCCGATGGGCAACTTTACTACAGTAACCAAACAAAAAAGGCAATTACGCATTCAATTCAGAAGCTGCCAAAGAAAGAAGATTCTCATGGCCAAGGAAGTTCTGAGTGACCCGCGAGTTGAACTTCAATACCTTCTTGACTTTGTTGTAAGTGCACACATCAAGTGGGAATGGGACCTTGCTGATATACCACTGGACACCCTCGGTGCATGGTGGAGTGGTGAGTGAACCAGTGTAGGTGTAAATCGGGTTGTTGTGGAAATGGTCCAACACTTGCTGGAAGCACAGAGGTGGCGTAAGAGTGTAGTCGCCTGGGGTGGCCGCACCATTGAGGTTGAAGAAGACATCGTCAAACAGCTCGACAGACTCACCAGTCGGGGAAAGCTCGAACAGGAAAGTGACTACAGCAATCTTTTTCTGACTGTTCTCGAAGACCCAGTGATTTTCCATGGGCGAATACTCCAAGTCAACTCGGTGCTCAGACGGAGTATGGAAGTGGAACTGGGCCAGATTGTATGTATCGCCATTAACGCAGAGTGTACCATCAGTGACTACCTGCACGACATCGCCAATATTCTCGAGCCGAGCCGACTTGGTGTCTGGAACAGACATAACGACTTTAGAGTTGTCAGCCACATAAGGAATTGACTCGTCAATTGGGATTGGCGATTGGTTCTTGCCCTTGGCACAGAGATAATTGGCCGTTTCGTTGAGTCCGTACCAGTTAAGTGGACCACCTTCGCCGGTATAGTTGAAGTCGACCGTCGCGACATGGCCGAGGGGAGATCCGTGACCAGGTCCGCAGATACCGTGGGAAGTTCGGCACGCACAGCCGGCAAGCGCTGATGAAACTACCGCAGATGCGAAAGCTAGGAAACGAAGGGTGGCAATCATGTTCTATTATTAAAGCAGGGGTATATTTGTGCCAATTGTATTGATTCTTGCTATTTGATACACTACTTCAGACAGGGGTGTCAGCACTACTTATAATGTTTATTCTTGCCTTCCATAGATACAATTTGTTAGAAGAGGAATTGATAATCTATGAATGGCCTCATTGGTTGTTAATTGATCCATCTACACTGTCAATAGGAATGCTCATGTGCGGTAGTACCCTGTCTTTGGTTACAGTACTCCCCTTAATGTAACAGTGGGGAATTCGTTATTGATAGACATTCCATGGCATCACCCCTCATATCAATTACAGTAGTATCGATTCCTTCCCAGAAGATCGTTTGAATAGGAATGTTCAGGTACAGTTCTACCTCCCCTTTGGCTACATTTTCTTCATACTTCACTTCACATGTAACAGAGCTTTAGGGTCATTTTAGTACTGATCGACAATTCCATGGCAGCTGTCAGATCAGGCCCCTACTGGAAGATCGATTTTATGCGTGGAATTATAGATATGGAATAAGGCAGTTCAAATCACAATTTGTAAACCGCACCACAATGTAAATATCTCCAAGTGCTCCGTCGTACCGACTAAATATCAAAGTACAGTAGTATAGATTGGCAACCATTATTATAAGAATAGTACTCTCCTCGACGCTACTCCATAATTATAATCAACTGTGACGAAAGGAATTTTATTCAGAGATGTGGAGAGGACTTACGATTCTAAATCGGCACTCCAAGATCCGCGCAGTGACAGTAGACCGGGATTGTGGCATTAGTACTAGTAGTATAACCAAACTGCTTTGATCAGCATATTCTTACTTAAATTCCTAGAGCCCTTATTTCATTAAAATTATTTTTCAGGTGCGGCATCATTGCGACAGCATGTACCTCACTAGCGACTGCGAAGCGATAATTTGACATCAGCGTCATAGCATGGCATGCATCCCAGGAACATGTACCCCTTACGCCGTACGCTAAGCTATACGTTCATTTTAAATAAGATCGTCCCATTACAGGAGCTCTACAAAGCTGGTCTGAGAATGGATCTACAAGTTACCGAACTGTCAGGCAGATTTCGAATACCGTGGGTACACAGAAGCTGAAGAAGAGTAAAAAATGTTAGGATATTGTAGTACATTGTACCGGTAATAACCATGCGCCTATGGTTCTACAGTAGTAGATGTTCGCGTAGTGTGCAGGATCGTTCCTGAAATGAAGCCCGATATGTAATCATGTCCAGGGGTATTCCCGATCGCTACACGAAAAACGCCTTACCACCAAGATCATTACTTTTAAATGTACAAAAAATAAGATGCATGCCATCATTCATTTCTAGCATTGTATACGTTATCATTAGATCTCGAGTACCTGACTGCAGGCCTTTTAATTGTAGTTACTATTGATTGGACTGTGGCTTGTACTCGCCTGGTGTACCGGTAGTCTCCTTTTCAGCCGCCCGTTGTCGGTAACTGTCAACGAGGTTTTGTGTATTCAATGAACCCGTAGAAATGAATCTGCTTAACAGTTGAATAAATCTAATAAAATAATGAGGTTCAACAAATCTATACATGAAAATTAGTGGAAGACCCTGTGAGAAGCTGGGTAAGGAATGGCGTCACAAAACGGCCGATTGTCTTCCTCAATCGCATCGATTGCCTGAAAACCACAGGCCAAATACCGTTGAATCGTTTCTGTTCGGCTGTATATATAAATAAATCAGCTTAGCAGTAGAATAAAGATATCAGTCGTAGCATAAAATCTATTAAAATAAAAGATTAAAATTTTTTTAAATTAGCCAAAGATCTTGGTGATCTTACCAATGGCGATGGTCTGACCCTGGTCTCGAAGAGTGAATCGACCCAGCTGTGGGTACTTCTCAAAGGTCTCAACGCAAACAGGAGCAGCAGCCTTGAATCGAACCACCAATCGGTCACCCTTCTGAGCGAATCGTGGTCGCTTTGGCTTGGCATCAGCATCAGCCGGAGCAGCACCCTTCTTCTTGGTGTTAAGCTTCTCCATGAGACCAGCAAGGGTAACCTCCTCGACGGCAGTGTGGACATGCATTACACAGGTGTAGCCCTTGGTGATGAGCGACTTGAGCTCAACAATGGCGACCTGGGCCTCGAACTTGGTCACGGCCTGAATAGGGGCCTTGGTGCTAGTCAGCACATTACCAATCTGGACGTCCTCCTCCTCAACACCCTTGATTCGCAATCGAACCTGCTCACCACATACGGCACCTGGGACCTCAGTCTCGGTCTCGCTGTACACGGTAGAGACCTCTACAGGAATCTTGTTAGGCATGAGAATGAGCTTATCGTTCTTCTTGATGTGGCCAGACTCGATCTTGCCCTCGACAATGGTACCCAGGTCCTTAGTCTTGTTGGAAACCGGCAGCATGAATGGAGCGTGGATTCGTCGATCGCTCATCTCAATGTTATCCAGGTAATCAAGCAGAGATGGGCCATCGTACCACGGAGCCTTGTCCTTTGGAATGCGGTCCTTGAGACCGGCACCAGTGTAGCCCGAAACAGGCATGAAGAAGATGTCGGTCTTTGGGTTGTAACCCAGGCCCTTGAGGTAGGCGGTAAGGTTCTTAACACACTCATCGTATCGCTCCTTGGACCACTGCACGGTCGGGTCGTCCATCTTGTTGATAGCCACAATGAGCCGGTCGACACCCTGGGTCTTGGCCAGCACGGCGTGCTCTCGGGTCTGACCGCCTCGCTCGAAACCAGTCTCGTACTCGCCCTTTCGCGCCGAAATGACCAGAATACCCACATCGGCCTGCGAAGCACCGCCAATCATGCTTGGCACGTACATCTTGTGGCCCGGAGCGTCGAGAATGGTGTATCGTCGCTTCTCGGTTTCAAACACCTGTCGGCCGACCTCGACGGTCTTACCCTGCTCTCGCTCCTCCGTGTTAGTGTCCATAAGCCACGACAGGTACCAGCCCTGTCGGCCAGCCTCCTTCGCCTCCCTTTCGTACTTGTCTACGATTCGCTTGTCCACCGAGTTGGTCAGCACCATGATCTTACCACCCATGGTCGACTTGCCGGCATCGACGTGACCCATGAAAATAATCGACAAATGGTCCTTGGCGTCCTCGCCGCCAAACAGACTGCTAACCGCTTCCTTATCAAGTTCTTCCTGCTCCTTAATGATGGCCTCAACACCGATTGGCTCCTCTGAGGCGGCCTTGGACACACCAGCGGAGGCAGCAGCAGAAGCAGATGGCTTTGGAGTACTCGCCTTACTGGCAGCCGCGCTCTCAACCTTCTTCTCCTCTGGCTTAGGCTCCTCCTTCTTAGGCTCCTCCGTCTTTGGCTCTTCCTTCTTAGGCTCTTCATCCTTCTTAGGCTCTTCCTTCTTGGATTCCTCAGCTTTTGGGGCTGGAGAGCCAATTCGGATCTCGGTCTTTGGCTTAGACGATCCGATTCGGATCTCAGTCTTTGGCTTAGAGGCGCCGATTCGGATCTCAGTCTTGGGCTTGCTGTCTCCGATTCGGATATCAGTCTTCTTGGTCTGCCCTGGAGGAGGTGGGAAGCTCGTCTTCTTCTTCTGGAACTCCTCAAGGGTCATAGTCTTCTCCTCTTCCTCCTGGTAGTTCTGCTGGTAACCCTGTTGGTAACCCTGCTGGTAGTACCCGCCACCGTACTGGTTGTACTGCTGCTGGTAACCGCCCTGCTGTCCGTACTGGCTGTACCCGCCCTGTTGCTGGCCGTACTGGCCGTATGGGTTCTGGAAGTACTGCCCAGGCTGGAACGACTGCCCTGGCTGGAAGGACTGGCCCGGCTGGAAGTTGTACTGGCCATAGTTGTTGCTATTTTGGCTCCCGCCGCCAATGTTGGCGTTCTGCTGGAAGTTCTGAGCGAGCTTGTCCTCTTCTGACATGATTCTCGTGGATCGAAATACGCTCTGGTCGAATGGTGGGTTTGGCTGTCGCCCGCCAAATTTCAATTTTTTTCCACTTGCGAGCGCGACCCTGGTGAATTAAACTCTCAGCCGTTTGTTATTAATTCGCCCTAATTTCGACCTCAGCCGCTAACGGTCTATGGAATTGCTCCAAAAGTGATGGAATGGTGCTCTAAGTTGTTCAATGGCCACTACGGGGGTTTGGAGGCTGGCCCGTAAGTCAGTTGTAGCCGAGAGTGTTCATGGGGGGACCAGTCCCCCCAAACCCCCCTGAGGGCTCCGCTTCGCGGAGATAAGACTTTACAGAGGTCTACAATTCCTCGGCGAAGCCGAGCTACGGGGGTTTGGGGGCTGGCCCCCAGGTAACAAACACCAAACGAGTACATTTTGTGTGCCGAGTAGAATGCAGGTTGTGTTGGTGATAATAAGTTACCCGGCTTTGGGACCGCACATGATGGACCCCACCAAGTTTATCGCAGAGGACAGGTTGATCTAACAGTTAATGGAGGATTTATTGGCTAAAGTAAGTGAAGAAAAGAGTACTATGGAGGAGAATTCGTGTTAATTGTAGTTGTGCTTTGTAGGCCGGGTCCCAGGCGGTGACGTTTGCCATCAGATCAGGCATATCTATTGCCTCAAGCTATGCCATCAAAACTCTGGGCAAGTTTTTGGATAAACTGCCTGAAGATGAAAAGAAAAACAACCTCGCAATAATCAAGTCGCGGTTGCAGACAAAGATTACGATTATAACTCCGGCCATTGACCTTATAGAGCTGATTTCTGCGCGGGGTAATACTTCACTCTCCTCGACTCTGGAGCTGACGCAGGAGCTCAAGGCTGATATTGACGAATTTGAAAAGAAAATCGAGTCCATTAACGAGGAGATTTTGCTTTCCGGCAGGCGAACCGTCAATGACTCCAACCAGGCGGTGGTAAAGCAGGTGGAGGCGTATATCGGGAACCTCCTGTTTCGAATTGAAGAGGCCATCCCGCTTATCTCGCTTGCTCTGACCACGTCTGGAGCAAATCTGTCCTCTAATCTGCCCGATTCGGTCTCTCCAGGACGTCTGTTGCAAGCGGCGAATTATCTCTCCAAGGGAGACACCGAGTTTGAAAACAAGTCACGTAAAAGCAACCTGCAAATTGGCCCAACCTTTATCCTTAAGCTATACAGTATATTCTACGGTACTGCACGGGATTCTCACACTACAGCAGCTGGAGATATTACCTGGAAGGAGGAGTTTGCCAAATGTAGCGTCAAGCTGTGGCGGGCTCCCTGTGAGAATAAGTTTGACCGGTACAACTACGAGCTTACAATTGAAGAAGATCTGGATGACGGACGATACCACGACAAGCATGAAACAGTATCCAAGCGAGTTGTTGATGTCTGCTCGGTGACTCGGCTCTTTTTCTCGGCGTCTGGACGACTTCTTGAGATTGAGGACTCCCAGAGCCCCGTTCTGGTTCTCAAGCTCAATACCATCTTCAATTCGCAGAAAAGTCGCCTCAGACAGCCGTATGATCACGCGGGCGCCGTAGTAGTGGATGAACTGGGACACATTGAATGGCTAGCTTTAGAGTTATATGATGATGGTGACTCGCAGGAGTCACCGCTCAGTGATGATAGCGAGTCAGAGTCGGACACTGAGTCAGAGTCCGAATCACCGTCGTCGCTGGACCGTGTACAGGAGCGGTTAGATGCGCTGTCTCTCTCCGAGCAGGTACCGTCATTGTCCCTGCTGGAGTACCTAGTGCGGCTCTCGGCGCTGCAGACCAATGACCAAATGTCAATATACGAGATAACCGACGAGCGTATCTCGCTCTACCTGCGGGATGAAAACCATCACGCTTCGGCAGCTGCTCCGTCGGCATCCAATTTGGGTGGTGCTTCTTCGCCCGTCTCTACGCCGTCTTCTTCTGTGCGGCGAAGACGAGGGCGAAGGGAGTCTCGACGGCTCGTTTCGACACCGGCCACGCCGCCACCTAAGCCGGCTATGGATCTCGGGGCGCCTGCGACTGGTGGTGGGAATAGTAGTGGCGACAATGCGTTGCCCATGACTCCGTGGGAGCGTGATAGACTGAGCAAGAATCCGTCGCTGTTGAAAAAGGTGCTTGACAGCAGTTATGCCGACAGCCCGTTGAAGAATAAAAAGAAGTAGCCTATTAGTTACTTGTTGGAAACGTCAATAGCTTGTTTAGCAACGGTCTATTCGAACCAATAGCTTATTGGAGGACTATGTTGGTACACAGATCTATAGCTTACTGAACGACTTTCTACACGAATCAATGGTTTACTGTACAGCATTCCACACGAATCGATAGTTTATTGTACAATATTCTACACAATTAACAGCTGGTTGAAACACTTTCTACACAATGCCTTGATGAAACGCACTCTACACGATCAATAGCTTGATGAAACACGCGCTACATGATCAATGATTTATTGAAACATATTATGCACGATTATTGCTTGGTGGAAGACATTCCAATTAGGTTACCCGTTGCAAAGCTGGGAGATAATCTGGCCACCTTTTATCAGTTTAATCAATTGCCAATCTTGAAGTCGGCAAATCAAATAGCACTTTTATTAACCATGACATCCCCGTCAATATGATGTTTGGGAATTACTATTAACCGGTAATAAGCTGGGTCTGCATTCGAGGGCCAGCCCTCGAGCTCCTGTAGGGCTCTGCCCCCAAACCCCCGTAGTGGATGGTAACTAAGCCTAGTCTAACAATGCTATATTGGACGGTAACAAGCCGGTCCAATAATCTACTAGCGAATGCTGGTTGTATCATGTATCATGGATAACGTCTATACGTTTATATTTAAAGAAACAGGAAAAAAGATCAAACATATTGGGAGCCCTGGAGCAGACTCGAGTACCACAGATCATCATTCAGCTTCGCCTGGGCACAGGTATTAAAGGAGTTATTATTATTAGAATCGCCCTCGAGCAGGTCCACAAAGTCCGTCGTCGTCATCACGGGCACTGCGGCACCATTCATATTGTGCAGCGGGTCAACTGCGGTCATTTCGTCAAAGTATGCAAATGGTTTCGTATGGTCATAAGCCACTGGGTACACAGCGGAGTTGGGAAGCGTGTGCACAGTACTAATGCTCGAGATGCTGTCGTCGCTTCTATGCAATGGAGGCTGGCTGCTCAGCACTTGCCCCGCGTCATCGGCCGGCTGCTCGTACGCAACGTCGGCAAACACCATGCTTGGCGGCTGGAGGGGAACTGTATACCCAGAGGTAGTAGTAGTAGGTCTATACGGGAAGCGCCACGGGTCCTGGAGGTCCTGGACCTGGGTCGCCGGCTCGCCCTGAGGCAGCTGGGGGATAGGAGAAGTGCTGTTCGAAGACGGAGCGTCAAAGTCGGCAAACTGCATAAGATTATTAGTCGAAGCCGACCGCGTCATGAGCCCCACGTCCGCCATTGGGCTGAGCCCTGGCGTGTGAATGCGCGAAGGAGTCGCCGAAGGCGGGTTCGAAGCCGTCCTTCGCGCGCTGGAGCCCTTCACGGGCGAGGCCCGGGCCGTCTTGGTTGGAGAGCCCACAGTCTTCTTCTTGTTGGAACAGGTGCACAGCTCCGGGTTAAAGTGACACGGGCATCCTCTACTGTGGGGTCCACTTCTGATGCCACATTTACACTTGGTATGGAGGTTCTTGAGCTTTCTATGCTCGCGACAGTGCTGACACTGGGTCGAGGGACGACCCTTTCGCTTAATCATCGTCAGCGGCTGATCAATATGTTGGCAGGCAGTAACTCTGTGCCCACGGATGCAGCGCTATAAATACCCCATGTTTCGTTAGCATTAATACCAAAAAGAGCCCCTATTAACCACAAACGGATTGGGGGTGCACGGAAAAAGGGACTTACCTCACAGGCGTACTTCACTCCGTCAATAAACACCATTTTCGTGGAGTTTCTTGGGTCGTTTACGACGGATCTGGGGCAGACACGAAAGAGAGTAAAAGGAGGTCTAGCGTGGTCGCCGAAGAGTTGAGGGGGGTGGGGAAGGGATGGTGATATTACTAAGCTGCACACCAAACGGTTAGGTAATGAGGCTCAACAGAGGCGGCGTGCGGCTCAACGAGAAAATCGTCGATCTGTGTTTGTTTCAGGGCGGAGCGGGCAGCCAAAAAGGGTCTAGATCCGCTACAAGCTTACGTGGAAGACAAAGCTGGGGGGGAGTAGTAAAAGCAAAAAATATAAAAGGAAGGAACGTCAACAGAGCTGCTGAAGAAAAATTCTGAAGAGGAAAGCCAAGAGAAAGGAGGTGGGAAAAACCTTGTCGATATATATATGTAATATTTGCCATCAAAATCGGTCCACTTGAGTTGAGAGTAGGAAGAGTCGGGTGCTTGAGTCAAACCTCATACGTACATGCCCGGGGAGAGCAGGGGCAGGTCGAAAGAAGAAACGGACGGGCCTGGGCGGCGAGGCAAGACAGGTGTAGTGGCGTGTCTCACGTTGAAATGATGCCCAAAATAGGGAATTCAAAAGCCGTACGCTCGCTTAGGGCGAAAAGGCCTCGGTAGGGTAGTAGGCGCTCGCCCCCGCGGCACGGCTGGTTAAGGCGCCGTATGGATACGTGACGTAACATAGCGCTAGATCGGCGATGGCCATGCTGCGCCGCACGGGACAGGTACTTGCCGTGCATAAGATTTTGAGATCCGGAGATCTCACCGTATGATAAAGTATCGTGATTGAAAGAAGAAGTCTTGGCGAACAAAAAAAACTGTAAAGGGCCTAACCGCATTGTGAGGTATTCATTTTTATGATTTGTGGTTTCAAGGAATGATAACTCTATTCCCAACACAGATTGATACAATGTAGTACCGATATTCTGAAGTGGGCAGTTTCACACCAAGCCAGGCGATTAATTAGGGAGTCAAGTTTAAACGGGTACTTTGGAATACCTACACTGAGTTTTCCTAGCACAAGGTCGGTATAGAAGTTTGGACAAGCGTGAAAAAGTGGCTGGTTTGGAGGATACCAGGTGGAGTGTCTGACAGGGGCAGCAACGGCGAGCTATGAGTTTGCTGTGAGTTTGGGTACTTGATGTATGTGGGTGTAGGTACCCTTCCTTCTCTCTGGCTAGATATTGTCTTGCAAAAATTACACCTGTGTGTCTGTACTGTATGCATGCTGATACTCAATGTCAATTATCTCCACACATGAGAGTGCTTCTTTGCATGACACGGTAGTACCGATATTTCAATTGGATTATCCATCTAGCTAATCCACCAAAGTCTAACTGATCACTTTTGGTGGGTGCGGTTATATTATCTCTCACTCTCCGGTGAAAGGGGGATGGCTCAAGTAAATGCAACAGAACCTTTTCGATTGTCGATTCGCTTGAGAAACGTCACAACCTGCAGTCGCTTTTCATAGTGAGCTAAAGAATTATGCCCTGGCATCAGGATCAGCTGAGTTTCATCAAACCAACCTATACAAAATATATCGTTTGGTTAGCACACAATTAAAACGCAAGAGATAAAACAAAACGACAAAAAATAAAAATGGCAAGACTTACTGCTGCTGTAGTTTGTATCAGAATATTGAGTCCGCGAGTCTACCATTGACTCCAGCTGCCTCTCTTCCTCGGTTACCCACCACCAATTGGCACTAATGGTCCTCCATGTCTCGTCGGGCTGCTTGACATTCGTCAGATCGTCGACGACAAAAGCCAGCTCACCGCGAGGAATGTTAACATCGCCTGTCAGCTTGATAGCTTCTAGTCGCTCAGCCGACGGTTGATGTAGCAGTAGCATCTGGAGCCCTTGCAGCCCAAAATCAGCCACCCAGACACCCTGCCAGGGCTTTTCAGGGATCGGTGTCGCCAGTTCATTGGGCAGCTGGGCAAAGGTCTCAACAGTCTCACCGAGAGTCGAGTACCGGTTGAACGACAGCCATCTCCGCAGCTTAAAATGGCTCGGACTCGGGCTGGCAGTATCACTAACCGTATTGTGAGCTTGAGCTGGCGGGGGAGCGGCTGTAACACTACCATTACCACAATTGCTACCACCACCACCACCAATTCCAGGACTAGTAGTAGTAGTGGTGGTCCCTGAATCTGCATATGAGACGCACTTGGATGCGTGCTTCTTGGTATACCCTCCGAGTCTCACCCGCTGTTTAGTAGGTACCGTGCATGGCGGCCACGCTGCGACATATCGTGGCACCTGCGGATGGTTGAGCGGAAAAGCTCGTTCCAGCCTTGTGAAGAGCACGCCTTGCGTGTCTGCCTGGCACATTGACTCAGGACGTGAGTATCTGGTATGGCCGCAGAGTGAAAACATCTTGGACGGGCTCGCTCGGCAATTGGCGCGCAAGGGGACGACAGAGACGGGTCGCAAATCAACCTCGGTGAGAATCTCGCCAGCGGCAGCTTCGTTTCGCAGAAGCAATGGTTCGTCGCGCTGAACCGTCACCTCGCAGAGCTCGAGACACCCGTTCTCTGGATTGTACTCGCACCCGACGACGCTGCCAAACTGCGGCTTATCACTAAACCACACAGATCCATTGGAAAGCCATGCGTGGGCGTGCAATTGGGCATACAGATCGTAGTAATTGGCGTAGGGCTCGCAGCACTTGATACCCAATTCGCCCTGGCATGCATCTTTCCAAAGCACGCCTCCCTCTTGGTCAAACACAATCGCCTCGAATCGGCGACAGGTAGTGCCCAATCGCGCCAAATCGGTGCCTTGGACGTATCCGAAGATGGTATACAGGATTTCATACGGCAGGGTATCCAGTCCTTTACCACTTATCAGGGTTTCCATACCACTTACTAGGGTTTCCATGTCCATCTCTTTAAAATTTACCAAGGGTTCCATATTGATCTCTTTACCATTTGCTAGGGGTTCCATATTGACCTCTTTACCATTTGCTAGGGGTTCCATAGTCATCTCTTTACCATTTGTTAGGGGTTCCATATTTTTCTGGATGCCTTACGAAATGACTTTTAGTCTTTGGGGGGAGTATCGCCTGGTACGAAACCCTAATATGAAGAAGCTTCGAGTGCTACGAAAAAGAAACCTGATAGAAGACGAAAAGGCACATCAAAAGAGCTTCTAACCGCGCTTAGACCGTCTTCAGTTATCGATGCATTCGATCAAAGGACACACCAATACAGCTTAAAAATTAATTACTAATAATGGAGGGCGAAAATAACTCTTTCGGTCACTCACTGCAATTGTGGCCTGAGTTTGAAACCCCCTGATGCTCTATGCTGAATCGACCCTGGAATCTGCCAACTGTGGAAAGCATTCGAGTCGGGTCGGCTTCTTTGTCGCATTCTCACGTAGGTTGACTGCCTCCGGGGGTCGCTTACCCTAATCGTCCTTCTTTGTTCCGATCCATGCATGGAAAGACGCATGTTTCAGCCGTGCCTGCTCAGCCGCACGCTGCTCTATTCGGTGAGTACACCTGCCTGCCACCACGAAAGAGCAAAGCAATAATCATCGATTACGACCGGTTACAGTAGTAGTAATAGGCGAGCAGACTTACAGAATGGTGTATTCACGCCGAGGTAAAGTGTATTAATGGCGTAGCATGGGATTGAGTTTTCCCGGAAAAGTTTTTCCGACACGGAAGGACCCAGATTACTAAGCCGGTACGCTCCGAGCGCGGCTCATCCGGACCAGCCGGCCGGGGTCCCGTGCCTGCGAGCGCAAGCGTTGGGAGTTCCTCCACCCCTTTCCACCCTTTTCCAGAACTTCGATTTTATATATACCAAAAATTTGAATGTATAGCCCGTTTGAATAAACAATATTTGGCTTTATAATTGCTACCTGATACCCTGATAGATACCCCGGGACCTAATTTTTTGCATAAATCCCTCGCTCATGGAGACTACCTTCAACGTACTGAGCTTCAACTGCTGGTAAGTTCCGCGCTTTGTGAAGGGAAATAATTACTAACCTGCGATACTTTCAGGGGGTTGAAACATGTGTCCAAGCATCGTGAAAAGCGATTAAGGGCCATCGCCCATCATTTGGGGGCTCACGGTGTCGATTATGACATTATCGCCCTCCAGGAGATATGGGTTGAGGAAGATTACTACTTCCTGCAGAGCAATGTCAAGAAACACCTGCCCTACTCCAAATTCTACTACAGCGGCATCCTATCTGGCCCCGGACTGGCCGTATTCAGCCGCTGGCCAATCGTGTCTGCATCTCTTCATAGATTCCCTATCAATGGCAGACCCAGCGCGTTCTTCCGTGGCGATTGGTACGTTGGCAAGGCGGTCGCTTCGGCCGTCATTGTCCACCCATCGGGCAACAAGATTGAGGTACTCAATGCGCATCTCCACGCCCCCTACGGCCCGGGAGATGCTTCCTATAATTGTCACAGAACGGCCCAGGCGTGGGATATGGCGCGTATAGCTCAGCGGGCCATTGCCAGTGGCCACTTTGTGTTGGCGATGGGCGATCTCAATTCTGTCCCCGACAGCCTGACATACCGCCTGTTCCAGTCTGTTGGCGAACTTTCCGATAGCTGGCTTGATAAACATGGTGTTTGCACGGCGGCCGTAGAAACGCTGTCACTGATTGACCAAGTCAAGCTGGCCGGCGTCACTTGCGATTCTCAGCTTAATACGTGGCGAGAAAAGCGCGATATTAGAGAGGCTAAGCGCCTTGATTACATTTTCTACGACCGGACGCGCGGCGAGGTGCTGGACTCGCGCGTCTCTTGCATGGAGAAGATCCCCGGTGTAGGGTCCTTCTCTGACCACTTTGCCCTCGAGTCGCGGTTCCAGCTGCGGCCTAAACAAGTTATTTCAGAAACAGCAAAACCAGAGCCGCTGCGACAGCTCTATACGGACATTCTGACTCTTATAAGCGAGTATAGGCCCACTGCGGTTAGCCAGAAGCACTGGCGGTTAGTGCACTTCTGGATTTCTATTGCCGCGCTTGTAGGCATTTGCATTGGCGTCTTTTGGGGCGCAAGTGACAACAGGGGCTACGTTGGGTTCATTCTCGTGTTTGCCACAATACTAATTGCCGTTACGGGGCTCATTGACGGGATCATTGGCTTCTTGTTTGGCCGAAACGAGCTCCGTGCATTACTAGAATTCGAGAGCGAAGTCTCTCTTTCCCGATCTTTTCTTTAATTCTTTTTACTTCTTTTCTTTGCTATAATGTTTAATATCTTAATGCTACTAACAAACGTTCATAACTTTTTCAAACCGTTGACCAAACTACCTAGTAGTCTACTGTTTGATTCTAAACGACGTGCCTTCTCGAAGCTTGACTTTGCCACCGGTAGGAGAAGCTATGAGATTGCCACAGGAGGAACAGTCGATGACGGTACTGGCGTTTGAGAATATTGTCGAAATCTTGGTGCACACAGAGCACTTGACGTCGATGAAGTACGAATTCGGGCCCTGAACAAGCCGCTTCTTCTTGTTCGCGGTCTTCTCGCTTCGTCTCGTAGGATTCAGGAGGTCTTGACTAAGAACCATGGCTTCTAGTATCGTCTAGCCTATGCCAGTATGGTCAGATAGGGGGAGAGTATGACAAATATGGGGTGGAGACTGAAGTCCCACTCCGTGGAAAGCTTTGCTAAATCAGCTCACGTGAGTTTGATACAAAGTGCGTAACCATGACGAACTCGGCCTTGGAATGATACTTCAATAGAGATCCGTGCTTAATCGAAAGATCTCGTACTCCATAATCTTCAAATTATGTTTTGCATTGTTCCAGGGGTATTTCTGCAGTCGTATGCAGGTCGTACAGCGTGCGGCGCGGTGCGGCTGAACCTTCTAGAACATTCACCGAAGACTCACTCACTCCACACTGTACCAAATGGGAACTACCATATACCTCGCCACAATATTACAAATTAGAATGATGGCTGTATGACCAGTTCTTGGTTCTGAGATATTCGACAATGTTCCAAGGGTGAAAATTCGGCTTTGTTCTGATCTAGTGGCGATTATAAAGCGACTTCTAAGTAGAGATTCCAAATAGTTCTTCGCCACTGGCGAGATTAATATAAATTGACCTCAAGTATCCCTCCAAGTAGAATTATCACTTCTTTCATCACACATCGATATTGAATACACTTAGAAATGACTACCTACGTTTACGGTTATAACCCAGTTTTCGATCTCTTCAACTTGATTGAGGAATCCACCTCTCCATCCAGATCGCGAAGGCGATGCCGTGGCGGCAACTGCCGTGACAATTGTCGTGATAATTGCTCCAAGCGAGACGAGAACCGGCTTAGAGTATCCCCTCTAGTTTCCAACAACCCATCCGGATCGGTCGTTGCCCCACCAGTAGATGTTTACGATTCCGAAAAGGAGTACGTTGTTGTCGCATCTCTGTCTGGAGCATCCGAGTCGAGCATTAATGTCGACTTTGACATCAAGGAGAGAAAGCTTACTCTCTCTGGATCCACCTCCAAATCACTCAGGGTTGATGAGGATGAGGCATATCGATCGGCAAACCTCAAGATAGGCGAGAGAAGCGTAGGCGACTTTGAGCGAATTATCACCTTCCCGAAGAACGTCGACGTCGACGAGGAGAACCTTAAAGCCAAGCTTATGAATGGCGTGTTGAAGATCACCGTTCCAAAGATTCCGCCGGTAGAGCCGGAGATTAAGCGGGTCAGTGTGACTGTTGAGCCTGATTCTCCAGAGCCAATAGATGTTGAGGAGGTTGAGGCTTCCTCCAAGGAAGAGTCTCCCGAGAACGTTCCCGAGAATCCAACCGTTGAGACCCCAACCGAGAAGAGCTCTGAGGAGGATGCATGGGTTGGTGTCGAATCCTCCAAAGAGTAGATGACCGAGTCTTTGCCAGGATGCCTCGAAGAACACATGCATCGTTTTGATTTACCCAAAACTCATCCCGACCCTTAACCCATTGGGCCGTAATTGGTGCGAATTGCGAATGCTATGACCTTAAATAATATTGCTGTAGTTCAATCACACTTGAGACCATTGTTATACCGGTGCCTAGTACCGGTAATATTTAATACGATATTTTGGCAGTTAATAACTCCCCGTTCAGGACTTGATTCAATTATCAGAACCTTTCATGGTAAATAATATCCTCTGTACCGGGGAGTATGTTTAACTCTAATGTTGCCCAGCTTATATACGTTGTTGTTGCTGGACAGCGCATCAACTGTCACACCGTAAACTCACCATGGCAAGTCTACCCAGTGAAGTATGGTTGATAGTTCTGGAATACCTCAGGGAATATGACTACAATATTGACAGTCACATATGGAGAGTCCGGCCAGTCTGTAAAACGTTGGCTGTTCTTGCGGACAGCCTGACTTGGACTAAGGTATCCCTAACTTGCCACACTAGTTACCCTTGCAGAGCACGAAAACGCACCGCCGGTAATACCGGTAGTAAATTCAGTCTCTTGGATGCGGTTAAAAGAGCCGATAGCTCTGTACGATTAGTGGGTTGCGACAAATGTCCCACTGTCCAATTATTTCTGGAGAAGATAGAGACTCAAGCTAAGGCAAAAATTGTGGACCAATACAGTGTGATTCATCACATTAGATGTGCAAACAGGCTTATTAAAGCTCACGGGGGTACTGTTTTCACGAAATCCAGTAACGGAATTATTCGGGCGTTGTCCACGTGGTGGGAAAATAGGGATGTTGGCGTCAATGCAATTGCTGAGGCATTGGCAGCTCCTTATCATGGGTATGCTAGGCCCTGTCACTATTCGAACGAAATCCGACTTCGGAATGTCCATGAAGGGTTCGATATAATCAGGCGGTACTACTATTGTATCAACCATGTCAAGTTCAATATCGGTCAGGTCTCCAGCATTGGCAAAAAGAAGTGCTTCAACAAAATAATTAGCGAGATTGCAAAGAATTCTAGATTACAAAGGGTGGAAATCACGAGCTTATTGACTTGTCTAAATCGAGAAAATATCAGAGAACTGATTAGAGTATTAAACATGTTCTTGGAAAAGCCCCCTCGGCAATTGATTATCGACGTGCAAGGTACGTTTACGCTCGAAGTGGTTCAAGTGTTGAATAAGTTTCCCCGAGATGTCACGCAACTGAGCATTATGTCAAATGCTGATAGAATGGGCCCCGTCAGTAATCTCACGGCAAATCTTGTTTCACTGAGGATCAGAGAGGGCCATAATATTGTACAAATCCAACAGCTTGTGACATTTCACAAATCATTGTGCCGCGTCTTTCTCGAAGTATTTTTTATGGTGGGAAGGTTAAAGCTGCCAGACTCTGTAAACCATCTCACGATTGTTGCATTATTATACCACATGGGTTTAACGATATCCGGCAATCACCTCAAATCGCTATTCGTCCGACAAATGGTATTCTCACCAGATACTTTTCTGTTTCCAGAATTGGAGCTTTTGAGTGTCTGCAATGGAAGGGTACGTGACATTAATGGCCACCGCCAATCGCCTTATCCAAAACTAAAAGCGCTTGAATTTGGCAATCTCAGAGTCGGACGTAGTTTATCCAATTGTTGGAACTCGCAAAGCCATCACAGAGCCTAGGTTTGCGGCATGAGGCTGTGGATCTAAGACATACTAGGGATTTGCTGTTCTCCAAATATCTTCCACCAGTCGTTACATTGCACTTGGCCGCTAACCAGGTGCTGCATCCTGAGGATCTTTACTTCTTCCAAAGGCTACTTGGGAAACCCTCGACTTCCAATGTTTATGTCACAGTCCGCTACTTAGATATCAGCAATCCACCTGATCTGAAGAACATAGCGCCGAAGTACCGAAAATTAGTGTCCTCTTCTTTGAAGCATGCTGAAGATTACATCCAGGACACCTATAAACTATGTCCTGAGTTTACTAGCGCCCGCCTACCAGGTATTAAAGAGAGATTCCGGCGTCAATTCGCATCTCCGGAACAATAGCGATCCTCCCTCAGTTCGCCGATGAACTTGCAAAGTGGATGTGCAGTCACTACCCATGCGCTTGATACGAAATAATGGGCTAACAACAGCTAATTGAATTGTATGCAGAGGATAAGATTTAGGATATGCAAAGCTAATGTACGTACGGTATTGTATTTGGAGCTTTCCCCTAGTCAACTACATGGATTCTCTACACCTAGGCAATATCAGTCGAGTATCAATGCTCTAGGTATTGTTATTTAGTGCCGTACACGGTACGCCTAGTTAGAAATCCTGTTTGCAAACCATCTGGTCTAAGCAGGATGGTCGTTGTAACACCGGCAATTGGTGAACGCTTCCACTCCTCCAATGCTCTCAACATTGCTTGGCAAATATCATATAACAACGATAAGAGATACTGAAAACCGAAAAATACAGTGATCCTTCATTTTTTTTCAATCTCCTTGCCAGGTCGAATCAACTCACATCGATCGTACGGAGACTTGGTGGCCAGCCCTCATTTCCCCGTAGCTCCGATATGGAAAATAAAGAAAATTACCAACGGCAATGACGCGCCGACCTTAAACTATCAGGGGGAAATGAAAAATCGAATATCATCCGAATACCGAATACCCGTTGAAATCCATTGAGCACAATTTTTTTTTTTGAATCCTCAAAACCTAAGCATCCTCATCTCGGCTTCCACTCGCATGCATGTCATAATGATGCAATGGCCTTTTTATGATACAACTCCCACATATTAAGAAGGCGCGATTTGGTTTTTTTGCCCATTCAGCTTGCTGAAGTCTAGTGGTTCCCCCATATTGCCGACTTGGTTAGGAAATCCGCAGCTCTTGTGCTACCGGTACTGGAAAAGTATCAAAATCTTAATTCATGTTCATTCGTAACCCCTTTTCGCCCATGCAGCGCCAAAAAGCACTTAGAAAACGACTAGTCATTTTACAATGCATGAAAGTAAACAAAAAATCCTCATAATCTTAACTGGCGTTATCCAAAAAATTATAAATTGCAAATGCCTCTTGAACTAAACGGACTACAAGACCGATATCATCTACCGAATATCTGCCATATGCGTCCATACACAATTAACAGCACTTATTCTGAACGAAGGAGACCCCTAAACCGGGCTCCCTCGCCTCCCTCACCAACACCTTTTGTAGAGCGCGAAGAGAGCAAAAAAAACTACAACAAATCGTTTCGTGAGAGCTTGGCCACCGTTGAACGGACCGGTAAATTGCTCCCGGGCTTTAAGGGCTACTTTTATGGAGAATCGACTCCAGCCGAACAGAAACGATTCAACGGTGTTTGGCCTGTGGTTTGTCAGGCAGTCGATGCGATTGAGGAAGACAATCGGCCGTTTGTGACGCCATTCCTTACCCAGCTTCTCACAGAGTCTTCAACCAATTTTCTTCTGGGCAGGCCCGACAACTCCACCTTTCCCTTGGGACATCAGCGACATGATGATCTCCATAAGTTCGAGTCGTCTTGCTATACCTCGGCTGATGAACGTCTTGCTTTGCTCCTAGTTCTGCTCCTTCAGCGATTTGGCTACGTTGGAAAGCTGCCAGTAGTGTATTCTACTTATTTCAAGAGACTAGGCGGCTACTTGGAATATTCCACTGATAAACTCGCGACTGTTCTAAGAAGACAGCAAGACTGTCTCGAGTTCGTGAAAATGTTGCGCGACGACGATAATGAACTGAGGCGCTGTTTTCAGGATGAACTCAATAACTTGATTTACCAGGTCAGGTCAGATTACGAGGCAACGATCTTGCGTACCTACAAATCGCAGTTCGTTCCAAATGAACTAGGGTTGGAAGACATCCGTCGTTTGTTAGCTCATGACTATGGAAACGATACTGCTAAGTGGCGATGCCAGGTGGCTTACATATCTTGGCTCTTAGCCGAACATGATAAACCAAACAAGCGGGTCCACGCCAAGATGGTCCCGCGTAGCACCATCAAGACTTTTCCTGACGGTCCTCTCGGATGGCACAATCTATATCAGGCCATCTTAAGCCAAACATTCAATATGAACCCACATCATGCCAAAAACATCCTCAACCGTTTGGGTCATCCAGGAGGCGAAAGATTGCTTGATTTGGCTAATATATACCTCCAATCTTTTGATCTCACCTTGGATACTTTTATCCTTGGTAGTCACAGGCTGACGCCGGCTATCTTTGATCGAACTGTGGAGCATCTAACCACCATCTTCCCATTGCCGCTAATGCAAGCAATTGAAAACGAGATTCCCAACGCGTTCCAAGACTACAAGCGTCTCCCAGACGCAATTGCCGTAGCGCAAAGGCTTGCCACACAGTCGGGTCACTTCGATGATACAACCCTTATTCGAAATGGTCTCTCTATAGGTACCCCTGTGAATATTTTTACTTCATATGGTGGCGTTGTGTCCTGGGCACACTTGTTCCCAGACCCGAACAGTGAGAACGTCGAATCTGCATACCAACCCATCTGTTTCGACCGGGAAAGGCATGGAAATGCCTATTCTCATGGGAGGAGGCTAAGGAGCTTCCTATTTGGCACTGTTTCAGGAGTGGAACAGCCCCCACAAGGAATTGGCAAGCTCAATGCGACTGGCAGCTCTCCTTTGAGCAAAAAGTGGAAAAGTTTCGATGAAACTAAATTCAAGAAGCGAAGCAGTATTGTGGATCCTCGATACTCCAGCTACAAAAAACCTAAAACTTATAACTAGCTAACTTTTAGCCATTATAATTGGACCGCGCAACGCTTCAATGGTTCATTCAAGGTGATTTGCACCACCAGGAGATATAATCATAAATATAACTACCTATAGCTAAATATCTATATAAATGCATGCATTTATAAGCTACACATTTACGCAGCATATATATATGAACACTGTACTACCAGGGTAGTGCTAAATAGATCTATACGATAGATTCTATTATGGCTCCTGGGGGCGTTGAGTACAATGTTAGCAAGAGCAGCAGCATAAGTGTTGGACAGGCGAACAGGTACACAGGAATATCAATTATAAGTAAGAGTATGAGTGATGACACACGTAAGTCAAGGACAGTACGTATAACGATGCCCGAGTATCTCAGTAGGGGGTATGGATCAGACTAGTAAATTTAGACTGCAACAGGTTCTCAGAATAAAACGGTGAAAAAAGGAAAAGAGAATGACTGGGGATAGTGACTCTTTATGAGAGCAAATCGATTGACTGGAAATGTTTGGATAGGATGATTCCTGGAATTCTACCTCGAGCTCGTTCCGAACCTGTAACCTATAGTATACCGGTCATTATTAGTTTATGTCGTTGGCATTATCTCCGGGTCCCGGATCTGTCCCATTACATGCTGAAACATGTGAAGTCGATGTATAAATTGTCCCTTTGACGTCCAATTGATATTAATTATTGTTGGAAGTCAAAGGGACAATGTGTATCGACTTCACATGTCTCAGCTTATCATGATGAGACAGACCAGGAACCCGGAGATACTGGAGTTACTACCACGACCGTAACCATTGGTAGGTTACAGGTTC